>NW_007252921.1:100799-112836 GCF_000164805.1 Carlito syrichta
AAAAAAAGAAGTAGGGACACTAAAGCTGGGTGGGGGCCTGAGGTGGGACTGAGATACCCTGGTGCAGGATGCCCCTCTCTGGAATGCACAGAGGCAGATGAGGGACCCCTCCCTCGGATTCACGGAACAAAAGGGTGACAAGACCTTCAGCATGGAGCCAGTGGACAAGTGGCACAGCCTGCTGACATCTGAGGCCCCCTACAAACACCCTCACACACCGTCTCCCTTAATCCTCATGGCTCCTTCTGAGCCAGGAATGACTGTTAGCCCCAGTTTACACATGAGGAGCTAGAGACTCTTGGTCTAAGGCAGGAAAGGAGGGACACGGAAGGGGAACAGGCTTCCTGACAAGTTCTTTGCTAGTTTGAGGCTGTGACGCCAGAAGGCATTGACTCCCTAGGTTCCCGAGAGGAAGGCTGGACACTGGAGTTCCCAAGGGAGAGTGGGCATTTCTCTGGAAAGGGTCTAAAACGGTAACCCACGCCAGGTTTCCCACCTGAAGGTGCGAGAGGAGGCTAGGGCGATCCACACTTCCCTCTGGGAGCAGGGGCTTTCCCGAGGGGAGGCTGGGGCACGAGGTTACCTGGGCAGGCCTGTTCAAAGCAGAACTGGTTGCGGAGTTGGGCTTGTGGGCAGTTGCCCCCAGGCAGGGGAGGCCGCAGCTGCTCCCGGCGTTGGAAGGCGAGGCCCAGGCCACAGCTTCGGCTACAGCTGCTCCAGCCAGACCAGGAGGCCAGCACACAGTCTACTGCAGGGCATGGGGCAGGGCTCAGAGGGGGCACACACAGGAGCAGGGTTGTCAGGACGGTCCCTACCCCAGCTGCTCCTACCACAGTTGTCCTCGTCCGAGCCGTCCTGGCAGTCTGGCCGCAAATCACAGCGCCGCTCAGCAGGCAGGCATTCCCCACTGCTGCAGTGCAGTTGGCTTGGGGAACAGAGGGCCCTCGAGGCCACCAGTCCTGGCAGGACGGTGGAAGGTACCGTGAAGGGTACAGTGCTTGCTGCCCAAAAAGGGAGAGAGAAGGGAACAAAGTGCATCAAACTGGAAGATACACTGAGCCCCTTAACCTGGGACCAGGACAAAATAGAACTTGATGACCAGGGGCCTTGCCTTCCTCCCAAGGCATCACCCAGTGCTCACCCAGAGTAGCCCACGCACAGGACCTAACCATATCCCTAACCCTAATGCTAACCCTAACACGAATCCTAACCCAAACCCTAATCATAACCCTAAAACTAACCCTAACCCTGACCCTACCTAACTCTAACCCTAACCCTATGGATGTGTGGGTGAGGTCATGGGGTCCTTGGTCTACACACTCTCATGCAGTCTCTCTACTTGTCAAAGCCTCTTGGAGTGCCCAGAGAGAGGTCAGAGCATATAGAAGGGCAGTTCCCTCTTTTGGGCACCCACTTCCTGAATGTTACTCCCTGGGGCGCCACTTCCTGTGATTGATTACCACTTAATTTTAACTTCCTGATTGGAAGACTAGGCTTTGATCATAGTGATCTACTTTTGATGGATGAATGAATGGATGGGTGGGTGGATGGATTGATTGGTAGATAGGATGGGTAGGTGGGTGAATGGATGAGACTCTTTAAAGGTAGATGAGTCTCTTCAAAGGTCAGACAGGTTTTATGAAACAGGCTGAGATCCGGGGCCTATCCTATTCCTCCTCTTCTCCATCCCCAGAGACACACAATTCCTGGCATTTTTATCCACTCACTCTCTCCAATCCCTTCTACCCCAAGCGTCTCTAAGCTCTTTTCCATATGAGCTAGAAATGGGGCAGGGACTCCCCCACACCAAAAACCCTCTTGCCACCTACTATCCCTTAAGGAGAGCAGACCCTCTAAGAGCTCACCACAGTGCTTCTCGTCAGAGCCATCAAGGCAGTCCTCTCTGCCGTCACACAGCTGCGCCTGCTCCACGCAGCCCAGCACCTCGCAGGGCATCTGGCTGGGGCCACAACGCACAGGTGGGAAGGGCCCCGGGGTGATGCTCTGACCTGTGGGCACCACCAAAGCCAGCAGAGAGGTCACCCAGCCTGCTTTGTCCTCCCCCGCATCACCTCCCAGCAGTCTTCAACTTCTGTCCTCTTGGCATCTCGTTGCCCACTCTCTGCCTCTTTTGGGATAATGGAAGAGGAGTGAACTGGGTCAGGAAGCTTGGGTCCTGGGCCCTGTCCTCTCAAAAGTGACCTTGAGCTGTGTGACCTTGAACAAAGCAGCCTCACGGGTGGTTGAGCTCATGCACACTCTGCAACAGGCCGAAGGGCTGGGAGTATTACCAGCAGGGGTCGCCAGAGTCACTGGGTGTGGGGGAAGCACTGTCACAGCTGCCATTCCTGGTGGAAGCGTCCTGGCCTCTGTCTGGGGTGTGGAGGAGGTGGTCCCCGTCTGCACGGATTCCCCAGAACTCAAGTGAGGAGCCCAGGAGGCTGGGGCAGGACTCACTGTAGGTGGAGGAGAGTGAGAGGTGAGGACTGCCCAGCTTCCCTTCCCAGGAGAGGAAGCAGCCAGAACCCCCGAGAGGGTATCCCAGGCTTCTGAGTGGTACAGAGTAATCACAGGTACCACACCACACCTTCTTGGGGCCTCAGACCAAAACGAAGGTGGGACTTGGACTCGGTAGTCCAAGGTACACAAGAAGGGTTTAACTGAAAGTAGAAGAAAACTAATTTTTTTTCAGTTGGGTTCTCACTCTGTTGCCCAGGCTGGGGTGCAACGGCACGATCAGGGTTCACTGCAGCCTTGACCTCCTGGGCTTGGGTGATTCTTCTGCCTCTGCCTCCCAGGTAACTGGGACTACAGGCACAGGCCCGACTAATTTTTTAATTTTTGTTTTGTAGAGACAAAGCCTTGCTATATTGTCTAGGCTGGTCTTGAACTTCTTATCTCAAGCAATCCTTCTGCCTCAGCCTCCCAAAGTGCCGGGATTACAGGTGTGAGCCACTGTGCCTGGTCAAGACTTAGTTTTGATCTGAAATTTGTACTTTATTCTTAAGAAGACATACAAGGCAACTTCCAAGTTCAAATTCATTGTAAAATAAGACATTTTCAAGAGAAAGAACTGAGGTCATTTAAACACAGCAACAAAAGGGAAAACACTACCAGACTTGGGATAAGCCCATTGCCTCTGCTATACAAGAACTGGTTTTGAGCTTCCTGGCAACTATAGTGAAAAGGATGTTAAGAGACTCATTTTCCAGCAAGAGATTCATCTTTTTTTGTAGACCCAGACTTAAGGTGAAATAGAATGCATCCCATGGATCCACATGCTATAGACCCAAAGGATAGTGCAAGTTGCTTTGTCTGCTTTTCACACAAGATGTAGAGACACAGTCCGGCGAGGCTTCCAAATAACTTCCATCAGAACTCACAAGGAAGAACTTAGAGGCTGTCTATAAGACTTCCTCGTCTCACAGATGGTGAAACTGAGGCCCAGGTAAGTGGTGTGCCATGCTCAACATCTCCCAGGGGAAGACAGAGTTAGGACAAAGCCACCACCCTCATGGCCCATGCCTTCTCCTCCTCCCTGGCTGCCCCTCTGTGGGGCCTGCTCTCCTCAGACTGAGGCACAGGTGAATGGCAAGGTAGCCCCAGGGAGGCTGGTTCATAACCAGACAGGGCCATCTTCCTTGTCCTGTTTAGAAACTTGGTAACCCTGGCCAATCCTCTGCCCACGTATAGATAGCCTGAGTGCTGAAGAAGCCAACACTTTCAGTGCAAGCAAACACTTCAGAAACGGGGGCCTGGTGGCATGGATGGTGAGCAGAGAGAGTGCAGGCTGGGGACAGAGGGCCTTTCACCCCCACTGGGGAGACCCCAGGTGTCTGGGGGAGGCAGCCACATTGGAAGGCACAGGCTCAACCCCTGGAGTCACACACCCTGCCCACCTACCGCCCTCATACCCTGGAATCCGACACGACCAGTGTCCCCTCCTTGAGCTGGAACTGAAGGAAATTCAAGAGTCAGGGAATCTGAACCTCTGAGACTGAAAGGCAATTGGCCCTTGCTCTGGAAAGGCAGGCAGGGACGAGGGTTTGGGGAGGGGACTTAGGGTTGCTGCACATACCTGTGGGGGGCATGGGCGGCTCCTGCCTGGAATGCCAGTGCTCAGTCTCTGCCTGACCCTGCAGAGGGAGAAGGCTCAGTGCTCTGAGGGCAGCTTCTGCCCAGGCCCCACTCCTACTGAGGATGTGGCTTGGGTACCCACGGTCCCACCACTGGCCCCGTCACTACTGTGCAGCCCAGGGTAGAGCTGAGGATGGAGGTGCCGCCCTGGGCTGGGCACCCCCAGGTGCTGGTCCACTGCCCTCAAGAAGCTCAGGGACCCTATGCTCACTGCCCCACCATGGCAATCCATTTCAGTTCTTGGCCGCCAAACTCCCTTCTCCTCTCTTCATGGGCACATGCGTACACACATTCCTGACCAGGCTGTTCTCAGTGGGAAGGTGTGCTCCTTCTTTTCCATGTTAGAGATATCCCTCCTCATCCTTCTACCCTTGTCTAGGAAACCCCTGAGGACCCCGAACACAGTGCTTTTCCCAGTTGTGAGTGGGTATAACCTCCTTACTAGGGGCACAGGCATCCCTGGTCTCTCTACCTTCTCTAGGCTAGCGTTCTGCCCCGGGCTTCTCAGCACCTCCATTTATCCCTTCACCCCCCACAGCCCCTCCAGCACCAAGCACCAGCACTGAGCTGGCCCCCAGAAGGCTCACTGGCCAGAGGCCTAGCTGAGAGCAGCACCAGGGGACACACAGGGAGGAAATGCCGCTGAACATGTGCCGAGTGCTGGGAGAGGCAGGCAGAGGAGCAGGGCTGGTGAGGTAGCAAGGCTTGGGCTCCTCAACTCCTCACCCCACCCCCTGGGTTCACAGCTTCCCACTCACCTCCCTGGGCTGGGGGAGCAGCTGCCTGGGCTGGGTGGAGAGGGCTGGGGTCCTGGCTGTGGAAAGCACTCTGGGAAGAAAAAATAGCCAAAGGGGCACCAGAGGCTCTCTTAGCACAAGAGCCTCCATCTAGGTGGGGGTGGGTCATGAGCTCTGGGCTGACCTGGGGGCTTGTGCTGGGTATTCAGGAAGGACACTGCCTGCTAAGGCAATGCTACAAAAGGCGACTCCCCACTTAATTTGTGGGTTAGAATCACCTGGGGAAGCTTGTAAAGCACACATCAACGGGCCCCACCCCTGAAGGTCTGAGGTAGAGCCTGAGAATCTGCATTTCTCTCTCCCTTCCTTCCTTCTTTCCTTCCTCCTCTCCTCTCCTCCCCTCCCCTCCTCCTTCTTTTTTTGAGACAGTCTCGCTATATTGCCCAGGCCTCTCTCAACCTCCTGGACTCAAGAGAACCTCCCACCTTGGCCTCCCAAAGCACTGGGATTATAGGCATGAGCCAGTGCACCTAGCCAGAATCTGTACTTCTAAAAAGCCCCAGGTGACACTGATGCTGCTGGTCCAGGGACCACACTTTGAAAAACCCTGAATTCCAGACTCTATGAGAAAAAGGATAATCCTAGAGTCCAGGAAAGGAAACGGCCTCTGAAGGTGCCAGCTGCAGTTCCCCAGCACACAGGGTAAGGCACCTAGAGGGTGAAGGCGGTGCAGGGCCCCTCCCATACGGCTGTCCCCTCTAAAGCTAGGCCACATCATACCTGCCAGTGCCTGAGGGCAGGGGCACACAGCCCTCTTCATCTGAGCCATCCTCGCAATCTGCAACCCCGTTGCATGGGTCCCCTCTCAGGGCACACTCACCGCTGGCACATTTGAGCCCGGCCCCCGGGCAAAGAGGCGCTGGTGGGGACACCGTGGGGGCATGTGGCTGAGGGCTCCTGCCACGACTCTCTCTCCCGTGCCTGCCCGCTCCGCCCAGCCTGTACCTGGCTCACAGCCCAGCAGTTCCACCCGCAGGAAGATGCCTCGGTTGACATCACTGTGGTGGACACTGTGGGGCCACACCCTGATGTGCCTCGCCTGCACCATCTGGCCGAATGTCCATACTGCAGGGGCCGGGTCTTCCCAGTTCCCAGGGAAAAGCTGCCGGCAGAGAGTGCACTGACCGAGCCCTGTATCTTGCTCAGCTGCCCCTGTGACCTTCTGAGCGCCCTCCCATGTCCCTCAGCCTTAGCGACATGTCCCCAGCAGTAGCCATCGGGCCTCTCAAGGCTGTGTGGGAGCTGGGTCCCGGCCCAAGCTCCTCCTGCTGGGCTGGAAGTGCCTCGAGGGTCAGGACAGGACCTGCTCACTGGTGTGTCCCAAGGGCCTGGCCTAGCACCTGGAACAGAGCAGGTGCTCCTGGAACAATTAAGAGGAAACACATGGTGTGGACTGATTCCTACTGATCCATCTCTTGGGGTAGATGCAAACTCCATGAGGGCAGGGCTGTGTTCAGGCTGCTCTTCACAGGGATCTCCATAGGTGTGGGTTCCTGAGGCCTTTAATGAACTTATTGTCTCCCCATCTGCTCTCCCCCGCAGGCTACTGCAGGACTTTGCATACCCACCTGAGTCTGAGCCACTTTGATGGTTTCTAATGCCCATTTGTCAGTGGTACCCAAGCCTCTGCTCCACACAGCATAGTCCTTGCTGCTTACCAGTGTTCAACAAGCATCTAAGGCAGGTATGTTCCTCGGGGAGACCGAAACATCCCTCGGGATAAAGACTACAAGACTCACAAAGGGGTCACTGACCCAAGGGACCTAGACAGCTGATACCTTGGGCAAAGGCAAGATGCCAGGCAGGATGTCATGATAGTCATGCCAGCGTCGACCATCACTGCTGAACTGGAGCAAGAAGCTGGTGGCATAAGTGCTAGAGGAACCAGGCCCCTGCACTATGATGCCTGGGGAGGGGCCAGGGCAAGAGCAGAGGTCAGAACTGAAGGGACCACTTCTGACAACCCTGCCCATCACAGTCACCACCTTCCACTCCCCTGCCCTTCCCCCCCATAGCCCTGCCACTGACCCGTGAGGTTCCGAGGCTGCAGCAGGTCCAGCTGCAAGTAGGGGGGCTGGGTGTGCCATCTAGCAGAAGTGTTCTCTCGGGGGTGCCATCCCTGAGGGTCAGGGCCCTCAGTGGGAGCCCCTGGGAGGGCAGCCCAGGTGGAGTGCTCCAGCCGCTGGGGTGATGCAGCTAGGCTGCCCTTGGGCGGTTGGGCCAGCCCCAGGGGAGAATAGCAGAGGTCTGGGTGCAGCAGAGAGAGAGAGAGAGAGAGAGAGAGGAGGACTGTGGTGGGGGAGGACAGAGGGTGGCAGAAGCCTTCCAGGGATGTGGAGGAAACCACAGGGGACCTGGGGGATCTGAAAGGCCCATACAAGTGATGTTGTCTAGGACAGAAGACTGGTCCAGGCAGGGCAGAGTTGGGCGGGGGGCACTTAAGATAGATGCCTCCCAGATCCTCGGGATGGCCATCCATCGTGTGCAAAACAACACACATGTCCCAGCGGTCTGGTTTCCCCTCCCAGGTTGGGTGACTCCTGGGCAGTGTGCTCCCCTCTTAGCACCGCAGTGCAGCAGCACGTGGCCCTTACCTCCCCGCGGAGGCAGAATGTAGGTGGCCAGAGGGGATCCGATCTGGGAACTGGGGACTGGAGCAGGGCCAAGAGTAGCCATGGGGTGGATGGTCTGGTTCTCCCCTGTGTGGGGAAACTCAAGAGTCAGGAGGGAAGACCAAAAGAAGCTCAGAACAGTCCCTGGTGCAGCACTCAGGCCTCTTCCCACCTCTTCCCAGGAACAATCACCAGTTGGGAAAGACCCCTCCTCCTTCCCTGGGTATGAACTAGGGGCTTTCGCTTTCACTGGATATTTAGAGAACATAGGCTAAAACCACCCGTCCAAAACCACTTGGGTCCCAGAACTGAGCAGCTGCAATTCCTAATCCTGGGATGCTGTCACCAATGGGGCACCTTTGTGGGCACTAGATACGGGCTGCCTGTGAGTGGAAGTGGTCCTGCAGGCTGAAGTCTAGCCCCCACTCACCAGCTAACTTGTGCAGCGCACAACCTGTACAACTGTGTATACTGGCTTTGTCCTAACCTCAGCAGCCTAAAAGTGGATAAGAAGCTGGACCCATAAAGGCCACTTTTAAAATCAGTCTTTGAGCCTTTGCATTTTCCTGTTTCCTTTATAACTCATTTCCAGATAAAGATTCTCTTGAAAATGTCCAACTTAACTTGGTCTTGGCTGCTCTGAAAATAGGAAAGCAACCAAATCTAGCAGAGCAGAACCTGAGAAAAGAGAGCCCTCAAGGGTGGTACCATGGGAAAGACAGAGAGCCCCCAAAATACTGGGTGGGCAGGCAGAGAAGGAGGGAGATAAACCCTCCCACACAGAGGGCATTTTCATCACCCCCCACCCCCTGGCATCCGGGACTCAGGCTTCCCACCACACCAAGGCTGGAGTATCCAGCCACCCCTGGCTCGGTTCTGCCACCCCTGGCTCCCTCTTAGAGACCCCACTAATCCTCCTCCCTGTGGGGCTCCTCTGCTCTCCCCAGGCACACTCACCAGGCAGGGCACAGTGGCAACATGATTCTCCCGCTCCCTCCACTAGGACCCAGCCCTGTGGAGGCACAGAGGTCAGGCCTCCTGTCCATCTCCCACCCACTCCATCAGCCTCCTCCACCCAGGCCTCCACACGGCACCCCCTTCAGGCTCTGCCACCCCTCGCTCCCTGAACTATCACCTGGGGGCAGTTGCCCAGTGGGCAGAAGGGGGAGCAGCGTGTGGTGTGGTTGTGCAGACACTGGCATACCCTGCAGGGGCCCCTGCGCCAGCGCTCCCCGACACGGTAGACCTGGCCCTGGTGCTCACACCCCTCACAAGTCTCTGTCTGGCACCTGGGAAGAAAAGGGGCATCCCTCGCCTGGTGAGAGGGCTCACCTCGGGTGACCAGCTGCCTGATTTGCCTGGATTAAGGGGGTTTCTGGGACTTGGAACTTTCCATGTAAAACTGGGAATGTCCTGGGCAAACTGGGACCTTGGGTCACCCTATAACCCCAGCCCACCCCTGCACCTGAGAAGCTGCCACAGGCTCCAAACAGGGGCAGGGAAGCAATTTGTACCAGCCCCATGGCCCGTGGGGATGGGCAGGCAGATATAGTGACATCCCCCTGTAAGCCTCACCCCAGGTACCTCCAGAGGCACAAGGGGGCATAACCTTGGACCCGTTCCTGCCCCTGGATTTGTCAAACTGCATCTGCGGTCCTTGTCTACCCTCCTTTTATACCAAAAGGACATAAAACCTAAGTAGGAGAAGGCCAGCGATCCCCTAAGATGTGCTGAGGATGCTGAGGTTTAGACTGGTAGGGGCACAGAGCAGGGGATCACAGAGCAGGGGATCACAGAGCAGTGGATTTGCTGTGGTGGGAAGGGGCACACAGGAAGCCTCCTAAGTGGGAGGTGCGGTGAGGGTCAAGGTTCCTGCAGGTCCCCGGGTGGGCGCAGAGTACCTGCGGGCCTTACGGTGGATGCCACGGCACTGGCGACCTCGGCCGGAGAGGCGGGGATTGTTGGGGCTCCGGAAGGACCACTGGATGCTCTGGCTTCCACAGGGGCCCAGGCACTCGGCCCAGGGTGACCAGGAGGACCAGCCACAGTCCACTGGGGGAGGGTGAGAGTCACCCTCCCTCTCACCCTCATTCTGAGGGCCGGGGGAGGGGTGGATGGCCAGCTGGGTGGGCTGGGGACAGAACTAGGGACCACCAGGGAAGGGCCTCACCAGCACAGTCCGGGTTGGGCCGGCAGCGCCGGGGCCGCCCATCTTGGCAGATGCAGAGGCGGCAGTCAGCCTTGATGTGCTGCCCAGGCCAGTAACGGGCGCCATCTACCAGGCATGGGCACTGCCGGGGCCACACACACCACCCTTCACTGCCCAGCACCTGCCCTTCTGGGCACCAGCAGCCTAAGGAAGACCCAGGGTGAGGTTTCCATGCAGAGAGCTCGGCTTCTACAGACCCAGAGCCCAGAGCCAGACCCTGGGCCCAGAGCCCCCTCACCTGGGCCACTGCAGTGCTGGTCAGGTAGGCATGCAGCTTGCCCAGAGATGTCATCACAGGTCAGCGGGCAAGGGGCACAGGGATGAAACACCAGCTCCCCAGAGCAGGTGACATTAGGGCAGCCGTCCTGAGGGCAGGGTTCTGAGAGAAAGTCGGAACCGGAGGTCAGAGGTCAGGGAGCGTGAAGTTGCCTCCCACCAGCCCCTCTCTGGTCCCCCAACCAAGCCCTCCTCCATTCTACTCACTGGTCTGGCGGGTGCTGTGCGGGCCCCCCGGTAGCGCAGCACAGGTACGGCCCCCATTCTGGGGTGGGTGGCACTGCCTCTGCCGTGTCATGGTACCCTTACATGGCTCGGAGCACAGAGACCAGGGAGACCAGGAGCTCCACTCACCATCCACTGTGAGGCGGAGGGACAGGGTAGGCAGTGGGGACCATAGGGTAGGCTGAGGGCCCAGTGGCCTTCTCCCTTCTTCTCTCTAGGCCCCACCATTCCTCCTGTGGCCCCAGGCTCCTCACCTGGGCAGGCCACGGTGAAGCAGGCCTGAGACTGGTGCTCAGGGCCTGGGCAGTCCTGCAGCACCAGGAGACCAGGAGGGGAGCAGTGGCGGCTCTGGCCCTGCACCCCAGACCCGCATGTCTGGCTGCAGGGTCCCCACGGAGTCCAGGGGCCCCAGGCCCCACAACCCTGCTCTTCTGGGGAGGGTCTTGCCTCCTCTGCTTCTTCACAGTCAGGCTGCCCGTCACACACCTGGGGAGGGAGTAGGGTCAGGGCTCCTTTTGTGTTGGGTGGCACTGTGGCTCTGCTTCCTCCACCCCCCATTCCCCACCCTCACCTGCCAGAAGCTAATACAGACACCATTAGGACAAGTGTATTCTGGGCAGGGAAGCCCTGTCTCATTTGGACCTCCTGGGGCTGGCAGCCTTTCTGGGGAGGAAGAGGTGAGAAAGCATGGTGAGCAGGGGATGAGACTCACCTTCCAGGCCCAGTCATCATCAGGGGACAAAGTGTCCTTACCACAGTCCAGCTCGTCCTCGCCCTGGGGACAGTTGGGGATCCCATCACAGACCAGCTCAGGGGTCAGGCACAGCTGAGGAGCCACAGCACAGGGAAAGAGGCCGTGGCAAGGAGGTAGCAGGGTGGAGCCTGTGGGTACCATTAACAGTGTCCTGCTTCACTCCTGTCCCCTCCTGGCCCTCCCTGTAGAGCTCCACCTGTAGAGGAGCTGACAGGTGGAGCCAAAGGTACCAGAAGAAGGGCAGGTGGGAGGCAGAGCCAAATGGGACCTGCACTTGGCTCAAATGAACCTTTGGGAGAGGTGGGGAGGGGCGGTACACAGACTGACGGGGACATGGGGGGGGCGGGGGGGAGAAACTGGCCTGGGGAGGAGTGGGGAGGCCTGTGAGCAGCACCCTGTGCAAGAGGAGGTGGACAGGACCTGAAGAGCTGACTTGCAGGGCACAAAGTGTCTAGCCAGGGCCTGGCGGGAGAGAGCCCTTCTCCCCTCCTGAAGAGTCCCTGCCCACCCTCATCTCTGCTTGTCCAAGTGCAGGCAGAGCCAAAAGTTCCTTTCCCCTCGCCCCAGCGCCTGGATGTGAGGGTAAAAAGTTTTCAAGGAAAGTGTCATGAAAAAGATCAAAAGAGCACAAAAGACGAGCAGACTCCGATGCCCCTAGGCCTAAGTCCCTTGAGCAACGTGCCCACATGGCCGCAGGCGGCGAAGCTCGGGGTTGGGTCGGGAGAGAGAGAGACGAGCCGGCTTGGCCAGCAGCAGGCCCGTGCAGGGCGCGCGGTCTCACCGCAGGCGTCAGGGTCCTCGTCCGAACCGTCGGGGCACTGCGGCACGCCGTCGCACAGCTGCCCGCGGGACACGCAGTGCGGGCCGTGGGCGCAGGGCGCGCGGGGAGGCGCGCAGGGCCGGTCGCAGCCGCGCTCGTCGCTGCCGTCGGCGCAGTCCTCCTCCTGGTCGCAGCGCCAGCCCCGCGGGGCGCACTCGCCGCTGTCGCACGGAAACTCGAAGGGGCCGCAGGGCGGCGCCGCGCGGG
>NW_007252921.1:113134-128985 GCF_000164805.1 Carlito syrichta
TGAACGCCAAGAAACAAAGTTTAGACTCTTTCATTCCTCCTCAAACGCCCTGCACTCCACTCATTCCACATCTTCAGAAGCCTCCCGCTACGCCTTCCCAACCCAGAGGCTGCCCAAATGCCTCCCTCTCAGAGGCTCCTCTGGCCCCCTCTCTCCCAGGCTTCCACCACCAGCTTTCTCACCCATTTTCCTCCAGGAGACTCACCGGGAATGGTGGTGGCCAAGGAGCCAGCAGAAGGGCCAGGCAAGGTGCCAGCAGGAGGCGTGGGCAGAAAGGGGAGGGGACAGTGTCCAGGCCCTTCATCAGCACCATCTGGGCAGTCCCAGACTCCATCACACAGCTGGATGCCTCTCACACAGGTGCCGTCGATGCAGGACACCTCCCCAGGGACACAGTTCACCAGCCCTGCAGCCAGAAAGAAGCAGTTGGCCCCAGGGCAGCGCCCCAGACTTTTACTGTTTGGGGTGCCTCCACTCACTCACAGGTGTCAACTTCATAGTGGGGACCTGGCAGAGGAGGGCTGTAGGTGAGGTTGGGGATCATGAGGAGATGGGCCTTGTGGGAGGGATGCCTGGGGGACTGGAGTCCAGGGTGGTGACAACTCACCCAGACAGGACTCTTCATCAGCAGCGTCTGGGCAGTCAGAATGCCCATCGCAGAGCAGGGCCGGGGGCAGGCAGCGCCCGTCAGCGCAGGCCAGTGAGCCCTGGGGGCACGGGCAGCCCTGCTCATCCGTGCCATCTCCACAGTCATCATGACCGTCACAGAGAAGGGCCAGGGGCAGACAATGGCTGGATCTGCAAGACATCTGCCCCTCCCCACAGCCTGGGGTAGCACAGCCTGGCATGGGGCAAGCAGGCAGGCTCAGGACGCTACTGAAGAGTCGCAGAGAAGCCCCAAGCCCCAGAAGGACCAGAACATTCTGTCCACCCCTTAACCCCCAAGCCACAGCCCCTGGCAATGGAAGCAGTACTGAGGAAGCCACCCTAGGACAACTGCTTCAGCCTCAGTAAGCAGTTTCATGTACAAGGATGGACCTGTCCCTGCTACTGCCACTGCCACTGTCACACACAGGCAAAGACACTCACCCTCCTCATCTGAGCCATCACCACAGTCATCCTGGTTGTCACAAAGCCACCCATGGGGCACACAGTGTCCATTCTCCCGGCATGGGGCCTCTCCCTCTGCACAGCCAGGCACCAGTTCCTCACAGTGGGCACTGTCATCTCCACAATGCCACTGACCTTCCTGGCACGTGCTGAGCACATGGCATCCTGGGATTAGCCACAGGTTGAGCTGGGCTCCTCCTATGGGCTTCTCCCGAGTTCCTCTGCCCCCACTCACCAGTTCCCACAGTCCTTCTGCAGCACAGTCCCTGGTGGGAAGGTGCTGCTGCCCCACTCACAGGGGCAGGAAGCTGGCTCCACGCAGGTTCCTCCTGAGATCACAGAGAGCAGGGCTCAGAGCAAAAGGGCACAGTGGCCCCTGGCCCAACCTTGTCACCATGGCCCCGTGGCCTCTTCTTTGTTTCAGTAACCCCTCTCCTCTACCCCCTCTGACTACGCACCATGCAGCAGAGTCCCCTCAGGACAGAAGCAGCCCTCCACGCAGGCCACGGCCTGGCAGTGCCACCCGGGCTCAGGATGGTGGTCGTGGCAGGTGTGGGGACACGTGGGGCCACAGGCCTCATACATCTGTCCCCCTTCACACTGCAGGGCTGAGTGGAGAGGAGAAAGCCTCGGGTCACTGAGGTGCAAGGGCAACAGAATGTGATGGGACCAAGTGAGCTAGCCAAGGTGACACCCACATAGGGCATAGGGATGTCTGGTGTAGACCTTTGCTGAGACCATCCCAGGGCAATTCGTACAATGCCAGCTCCACATGGCAGCCATTCTTGCATGTTTGGCTCATCTAGAAAAGTGTCTGGCACAGAGGAAGCACTCAATACATATTCACCCCTGAATGAATAAATGACCTGTTCATGGGGTAGGATAAACATCCTTCAAGGAGCTGAGCCTGTGGCAGTACCAGGCATTGGGGACTGAGGGCGGGGTACACTCACGGCAGAGTTCCTGGCTGCGCCAGCGCACATGATGCCCATGCTGGGAGCACTTGTCTGCGTAGGTGGCAATGGCTGAGCAGAGGCACTCACAGTCGCCCCCCGAATCACAGCTGTGGGAGGGAGTGTTCAGCCCCAACCTCCCCTTCCCACCTGCTGAAGCCCCCGCTCTCACTCCAACCCAAGCCCGCCCTTTCTTACCCGCAGGCGTCATACACACACCACTCGTAGTGTTGCTGCGGGGGCACATTCGCATGGCATGGGGCAAAGAGTGGCTGCAGCAGCACCCCACAGCGGGCCTGAGCCCAGCCAACCCGGTGCACATTCACCTGCAGAAACAGGGCAGCCGGCTCCAGCACTGCGGACCAGCCAACACCCTCCCTGGCCTGGCCTCTGGACCCCTCCCCCCCTTTTCTGCCCTCGCTCACGGTGCAGGGGTGTGGCAGGTCTCCTGGCTCTGGGCAGAGGGGATTGAGGCGCCAGGAGTGGGCGGCCAGCTCAGCCGTGGGTTCCAGGACACCCTGGCGGCTCCGAAGGTCATTATTGGCATCTCCATCAAAGTCTCCACACAATCCAGTCACACGCCCATGGAACTGGGGAGAGAGCTGCACCAGAACCCGGGTGCCTAGGGGCAGCATAGTGGAGAAATGACCCTGCTGGCCCTCATGTGGGCCAAGAGAAGGCCAAGGGTCTGTTTTATCACCCACGAGGTGCTACCCACAACAGGGAGTTCGGGTTCCCTTTTTGGTGGAGGAATGATTGGTGGTGATCAATGAAGGGACCTACATTTGAGGGTGCTCAGGGAGAAAAGTAGGAGTCTATTTCTCTAACACCAGGTTGAGGGGGCAGGGAAATTCTCCATCAGGTTGGATTCTGGATGGGAAACCAGGCACCAGGATGGACTCTGAGACCCACCAGTAAAGGAGCCCTCGGTGACTGCAGGCAGGGAGAGCAGCCTGGCAATGCTGTGCCAAGTCCATATGGGGGTTATTTTGGTTTCCCTCAATTTCTCAGTGATGGTTATATTTCTAAAACGCCAACTGCTTGTGTTTGGGTGGTGGGATGTTAGGAGATTTATTTTCACTTCTTTCTAAAACTTGGTATTTTCTAAATGTTTCCTTGGTGTGGAAGTATTGCTTTCATAATGAAGAAAAACATAATTATAAAAACCTAATTTGGAAACTCCGACCACTTGCGCAGGCTGGGAGGCAGTGGTGGCACTGGCCTGGGAGGGGCTGAGTCAAGGCCAGGCAGGGAGGCCAGAGCCAGGATTCTGGCCTAGATGTCAGACTAGAAGTCTGCCCTATAGGGACTTCCTAGGGGATCAGCTCAAGAAGGCCAGGAGGAGGCAGGTTAGGTGTTGGAAGGAAGAGTTTTGCAGAAACCCAATCTGTGTTGCTACGGCTGGGCCTGGGTCTGACGGTCAAGGGCAGGGGCCTGACCTCCGTCCCAGAGCAGGGTGAGGCCCAGGCGAGTGGTGAGCAGCAGAAAGAGGCCGGCACGGTGCAGGCACAGCCCGAGGCCTGTGTAGACCTTGGGGGGTGTCACACTCACTCCATTCACTGTTACTGCCCAGCCTGTGGAGAAGAGAGGCATTCGGGCCCAACCTCCAGCCTCCCCTCCAATCCTCCTTTTGCCTCTCTACCTATGTGACCTTGGGCATGTCATTAGACTTCTCCGGGCCTTAATTTGTTGAGGCCTTCCAGAATTATGATTCCCAATAGAGAGGAAAGGCACCAGCCACACGGCATGGAGGCCAGCCCACCCAGTGAGGAGCTGGTCTATAGTGGACAGACGTAGGGAATTGTAGGCCCTGGCCACCCTGCAACGTTGGGACACCATGCAGGTGTGCCCCCTCTGGCGATGTCATCCTTTCAATGTTGCAGTCACCTCTGAGCATGTGTACAACAGTGCTCTCCAGACGCACGGTCAGCGCCTTGGTGCAGGTGAGACCACTGGCCCCACAGGGCAGGTTCCGGGCAGAGACTGTGAACCGGCCGCTGGCCTCTCGAACCAGCAAGTACTCGCAGGCCCCAGGAAAGGTGAGGGCCAGTCCATCAAACGTCACATAGTGGGGGGCTCCCGATGCCTGGCACCGCCCACTGCACTGCTGGCCTGTGCAGTGCCACCGCCGACCCTGGCACACACTGTGGACAAGATAGGGGAAACAGAGTCACTGAGGACAGGCACTGGAGAGCTGTATCCGGGAGATGCGGCTAGTCTGAGTTTCCAGGCAATTCCAGCAGGCCCTCGGCATGAGGGATGGAGACCTCACTCCCACCACCCCAGCACCTTCTGGTAGAAGAAAGGATGATGTTTGGGGAGCCAGAAGCCACAAGGTCAAAAGGTTATAGGTCATGGTGACTGGCATACCAAGTGTTGCAATCCTCCTGGATGGTGGCATTGGGTGGGTACCACTGTCCACTGTGACGGCAGGGACAGAGGTTAGGAGGCACACAGCGATCATCCTGGGCAGAGGGTGGGCACAAAGGGTACCTTGTAGGGCTGCCCCGATGACCCCCCTACCTACTGTTTTGCGGAGCAAGGGAAGAAGGACAATGCCTTAGGGAAGGCCCTCCTACTGCTCCATGCATCCCCTTCCCAACTCACCAGTAGCACAGTGCCTGGTGGACAGACACAGCCATCAGAGCTGCCCTTGGGGCAGGAGTGGTCAGCACTGGGGCTGTCACAGGTGAGGAGGCAGGCACCAGGGGCATAGATAAGCTCCCTGGGGCAGAATGCCCGCTGTGAGGGGCAGTGGCGAGACGTGCAATTCCAGAGGCCTCTTTCCTGGCAGACACTGCAGGAGATTGGGCGGGAGTAAGAGCCAGGCCGAAGCCTCCAGCATCCTGGCCTGACCTGGTGAGAGTATCAGGAACCCTGACTCTGTGGTCCAAGGCATCTGGGATCCCCTAACATTGAATGAAAACTCAGCCCTGACACTGGAGACTTGAACATCTCAGCTCCCCACACCCTGACACCAGTGCAGGGAGTTGGGCTCTTTTCCGCGCCTTGACATGCCTGGGATAGATATTGTCACCCCTTCCTGCCTTAGCTCCAATAGGGCCATCCTTTGGGCTCTAGGGCAGGACAAAGATACTGGACCACTCCACTCCTAGCCCAGGTAGGAGAGCGATTGCACTGAAGCCTCACCCTCACCCACCAAGCCCTGGATTCTGGCCCTGTCTGCACAGATATGCAACCTGCCTTTACTTCACAGTAACAAGCCGTGTGACCCTGCAAGCCATTTGGCTTAGCAGAGCCTGTTTCCTCATCTGCAAAGTGGGAATGATTCTTCGTACTTTATGCAGTTATTGTAAAAAAGTACAATTAAATAAGATGGAGTACATGAAAGTGCTTTATGGACCCTAAAGTGCTCCACGACTGAGAGGTAGTAATCAGCATTCTGTCACCCCCATTGTGCACGCCGCCACCGACAAGCCTAGACAGCCCACTCATTCTCTCCCCCATCCGAGTGATATCCAGGCCCAACCCTGCTTAGCTTTTGAGATGAGATGGGATAGGGCATGCTCAGGATGGTGTGGCCATAGATCCACCCATTCTCTCTCAAGCTCTACTTCTTCACCCCCAAGTTTTTCCTCTCGCCCCAAAGGTCACTGCCCTTACCAGTGGTTGCAGTCCTTCATGGTGGTACTGCCAGGGGCATAGCGATGGACTCCGAGCTGGCAGGGGCACAAGTGGGGGGGTACACACTGACCCTCAGGGTCCCACAGCAGCCCTGCGGGACAGTTACAACCAGCCACACAGCCGCCCAGCTTGCCACAGTCCTCTGGCTCCCCGCAGTGTCGACCGCATGCTGGGGCACACTCCTGGTACTCCTGACCACCAGAACACAGGACAGCTGGACACAAGGACACATGCAGGTCAGGGGCATGGCCACAACCAGCTTTACCCACTCCCTCCGAACCCCACACCCACCCCTGGAGCTTTTGCAGTAAGAAAAGCCCGGCAATCTGCCAAGGTCAGTCTAGCCTTGACTCCTAGAGCGGAAATGGATGAAGGAGGTGGGAAAAAGCCCAGGGTAGGCTGGCTGGCTGGGCTGAGCCAACTCACGGCAGAGGGTCTGATTCCTCCAGGGAGGTGGGGCACCCTCCTGAGCACAGCGGCGTGCATAGGCAGAAAGCACTGGGCACAGGCAGTCCCTGCTGGGGGCACAGCCACACACGGCTGCCAAGCAGCGAAGCTGGAACGGCTCCCTGTCCACTAGCCCGTGGCACTCCTTGGGAGGAGATGAGGAAATGGGTCAGCTCCTCCTCTACAGAATCTCCATCCTCTCAGTCTGCACTGCTACCTCCCTGGGCTTGGCTGGTCTCCCTCGATCCTCCCAAGAGCCCAGGAGGAAGGCAGGGCAGGTGTTGTCCCATCTTACAGGTGTGAGAGTTCAACCCGACTACCTGGAAGACTGGGCCATGCAGGATGGCACAGGCTGCCTCTGCGAAAGCATAGTGCTGGGAGTGGGTGCTGCAGGGGGAGAATGATGCACTGTCCCCCAAGGGGCACCTGCCCTCGCCTGCCACCTGAAACTTGTTAGCAAAGGCAGCAATGCTGGTCTCCACATCCCCATCTGGTGTCAGGAAGTCGTCCTGCTGGTTCCAGGTGAAGGTGCCGCACAGACCCTGCACCTGGGCCACAGGTGTGCACATAAGAAAGTGAAATCCAGTCCCACCGTGGCCTAGCCCAGCCACGCAGCAATCTCCCTGGCACACCTGGTGGGCATGGCGGGGGTCCAGGGTGATGTAGGCTGCAGAATCAGAGACTCCCCAGAGGATCTGGGCCCCAGGCCAGCGCAACAGCCGGAAGGTGGAGGAGGCTTGGAGGACACTGAGGCCCCCAGCACCAATCCAGGGCAAGCCCACGTCCTGCCCATCGACCAGCACAGCTCCTGGAAGAGGGGGCAAGGTGATAGGTGGTGGTTGGGGGGTGGAGTGGAAGGATAGGGCTGTCAGGAGATAACAACAATGAGACTGGAGGCCACCTGTCCCATCTGAGCCCCCACTGTGGTCCAAGGCCCACCTTAGCACATATTTTTCCTGTCCCTTTCTCTTTGTGGTTGGTGTGTGGGAGGAGCTGAGCAGGGAGCCAGGGTCAGAACCCAGGAAGAGAGTTGGAGGGACAGTGGGCTGAGATGGGCCTGCCTGGTCTGGTCATGCCTCAAGGACTTTTGGACTCACATAACAGCCTGACTTGTGTTTTCCCACCAGGATAGGGCAGAAGATCCCTGGGACAATATTCTCAGGACTGTGTGCCGGCTTCAGAGATGAGAAGGTGGGGAAGTTGAGGCAGAGAGCTTGGTTATAGGAGTCTGGGGGAAGAGTTTTTGAGCTCCCAGGTCATAGGGCTGTGTGGAGTGGGTAGTGGTGCAGGAAACCTGCTGGGTAGATGCCCCAAAGAGGCAAAGTAGAAGCTACCTGAGTCCCTGAGCTGGATGTGGGTGTCCCCTAGAGAGACAGAGATGGCATGGAGGCAGCTCCCCGAGTCGCAGGCCCCATGTTCCAGCAGGATCTGCAGCTGCCCTTTCACGTAGTCCTGGGACAGACAGAGGAAGGTGGTGGCATGGGGCAGGCAGATCCTCAGGCTCTTCAGGGAAGCCTCTGGAGACCTTCTCCACAGAACACCTAAACACAGCCATGGGGGCTGTCCCCACCCGATCTGTGTGCTGACTACCTTCCAGCTAGCCAGTCACTCTTCAAGGTAAGGGGCTCAACCCTCATCAAGGGCTGGTGAGTGCGGATGTCTCTGTGTATGTGTGTAAATGGCCACGAATGTGCGCATGTGTATGTACGTGGAGGCACGTGGGTGCATGTTTGTGTGTGCACGGGTATGTGAATGCATGTGCATGTCTGCATATTGGGGTGAGATGACTCCCTTCTATCCTCCCCATACCCATATTTATACTTGTGTGTGAGTGTACACACATGCATCTTTGGCTGTGTGTTGGGGAAGATGGCTATCCTCTTCCGTCCCTATGGACAGGACATCAGCTTCTCTGAGGACTCTGTTTCCTTGATCTCCTCACCCTATCTCCACTCATGAGAGGTGCAGGAATGGCCTAATGGATGGAGAGATCACCAAGGGGACTCCAGACAAGTGGGAAAGAGTGTGGCCTGCACCTGAACTTGGGAAGTGACCTTACTTTATTGGGGGAGAGGTGGAGTGGGGAGCAGAGACTCTTATTTCTCCTGGGGTTGTTTTGCATGAAGTAGCCTGTGGCGAGCCCAGCCTGTCCCATCTGTCAGAGAGAACTGAGGATGGCTTTTGGTTTGCAGCCCTGGGCTGGTGGTGTGACAGCCAGGACTTTTGGAATTTCATGGGGAAGCATGGGAGGAGGTGAGAACTCAGAGGGGGGCCGTTTCACAATCTGTGGCAGCCATCCCTTCTCCAGCTTTGATTCTCTCAGCTTTTCCTGGGAAGCCTTGTGTTTCACTTATTTATTTAGGGGTTTCCTTACGTCAACCCCGACAACCCTCCCCAGGAGGGACCCAGCTCTGGCAACCACCCCCTCCCCTGAGTTGGCTGTCTGCTCACCTGCAACAGGCTGTAGCGGCAACCTTGGTGGCCCCGGAAGGAGAAGCTCCGCCCATCAAAGGTGTGGTAGTGCCCATCCCCGCCCACTGCACACTCAGCAGGGCACGGGGTCTGGGTGCAGTGCCAGCGGCCATCCTGGCACACGCTGTAGGCACACGAGTGGGACAGCAAGCTCTGGCATCAGTCCCACACCAGGGGGCAAGACTGAACTGGACATGCCCTCCCAACACCCTGGTTCCTTCCCTCCCCTGGCACCACCTCCCATCACTAGAAAGGCAAGGTCTTTAAGCAGGGCCAGCCCAGCGTGGGGCAGGCCTCAGAGCAGGCTGGAGACTTGGGGAAGGCAGGTTGAAGAGAGAGCATGAAGAGAGGAGTCAGAGAGCACCACACAGCCACCAACCCCAGCCAGGCCCAAGGACCCACCAGGGATTACACAGCTGGTGCACAGTGTCACCAGGGGCATAGCGCTGGCGTCGGTGGTAGCAGGGGCAGTGGGCAGCAGGCACACAGAGGGCACCGTCCCAGAATAGGCCGTATGGGCACTGACAGCCACTCATACACTCTTCTCCGCAGGATCCCTCCTCTCCCTGGCCCACCGCCTCACAGCTAGGCGGGCAAAGGGAGATGCAGTCAGAGTAGAGCTGGCCCCCCGGGCACAGGTGTTCTGTGGGCACAGAAGTGGGCTATGAGTGGGCTGTGGTCTCCCACCAGTCCCTGCAACCTCTGAAGAGCTGGCAAGGCGGGCACTCAGGGGTGGCTGCAGCCTTAGTCAATTCCACAGGATGGGGAAGCCAGGGGCATACCACAGAAACCAGGCTTCCTCCAGTGAATGTGGATGTGCCACCTGGCGCAGGCCTGGGCATAGTTGGCAAAAGTGGCGCACACAGCCTCCCGCCGCCTCTCTTGCCCACTGCCTGCCACGGCCGCTGCGCAGTAGGCGAAGAGGCAGGCCTCGTGGTACTCAGCCGGGGGAACCTGCCAGGAGAGAACAGCCCCCCAGCAACAAACACTTTTCCCCCACCAGCACTCCTGTTCTTTGCTTCCATCACGCCCTGATGTATCACCAAACAAAATGAGCCCCAGAAAGGTCCTCAGAGATCATACATATGAGATGTTGCACCTCCCAGACATGAAGCTGAGGACATTCAGTGGCCATCCTGGCACACGTTATGGGGGCATGGGGATGGTTTGACTGGTGGCCCACAGTAACCTACTGGCAGGGCAAGACCACCTGGCTGACCCTGTCTAGCACCTACCTTATGCCCACCTTGGGTACCAGACACCACCTCCACCCCCGCCCTTACCTGAGCATGGCACTGCCCAAATGGACTGTCCAGCAGCTGATGGCATACATCCTGGGCTTCAGCTTGCAGCTGGCCGAGTTCCACACCCATCTCTGTGTCCCCCGGGGAGTCCTCACAGCCCTGGGCTGCCTCCACTGCATCCAGACACCCAGGCTGGGGACAGATGGATACAGACCAGATAGTGATGAGGGACATTAACCAGGACACCAGGAAAATGACCGCTACTCTCACAGCTGTGTCAAGGCCCCATTGTCACACGCACCAACCCACATCCTGGAGCTGTGGAGAGCAGCAACATGGCTGCCCTGAATGAGGAGGTAGAACCGGGGTCACAGTCAGTCACAGACAGAAGGTAGATAACTAGCTGGTTCTCCAAAGCTGGTCAGGGACTAGGATGGTGAGTGTGGTCCTCAGATGGCAAGTTCATAGTGGGCAGTGGAGTGGTGGGCAGCACTTCACACTGAGCTTCCTGTGGGACCTCCCTGAGAATCTGGGAGAGCGCCAGGCACCATCCTAGGGAACAGTCAGTGATGGAGCCAGGCAGGGGTTTGGAGGTGCAGGAGTCAGGGGCCAAGGAGAAGCAGACAGGCAGAAGGGAGGAAGCCTGGGGTGTCAGTCTCACCTCCGAGTCAGGGATTCTCCAGGAATTTCCAAAGGTGGATGCTAACACGACCAGCTCGCCACTTGGCTCCACAAAGTCATCTGAGGAAGGGTGAAGCAGGAGTACTGAATCTGGGGTCTCCTGTCTCCCTTTCCCTCCCATACCAGCAACCGAGTCATACCCCACTTACCCTCAGGTCGGCCATTGTAGAGCCCACAGAGACCTTGTGTCTGTCCCCAGGTCTCATGGTCCACAGAGATGGAGATGGAGCCGGCTCTGTCCAGCCACACCACAACACCCAGGCCGCCTGACAGTACCAGCCCGTCTCCCAACCACTGCAGGCTCAGCCCTGGGTGGGGAAAGGCATCACTTACCCTTGTGGCCACACTCCCCACACCTCCCACTACCACAAGGGTTTGAACTGCCCAGGGCAGGAGAGCAGAAGGGAAGGAATTCTACAATCCTAAAGAACTCACACTTTATACCCAAAGTGTATACTTTAAAGCAGAGCCATTGTTTTCCATCACAGCCCTGTTTGAGCAGTTCATGAAGGCTGTGAATGCCCTCTTGAGAGGGTAAACTACAAACAAACTATAAAATGTGCGCGCACACACACACATGCACACGCACGCAGGCAGGAAGCTTATCCTCACCTCACCCAGCCCACCTAGGACAAAGGTTCCGGTAGGAGGAGAGCTCTCCAACACTCAGCACCAAAGTGCTTCCTCACAACACTCTCAAGAGGCAGGTGGGGAAACTGAGGCTTGGGAAGGCCAGTGGAGGGATCTGCCTGAGGTCGTCCTCAGAGGGGGTTAGTGGGGTGGGTGGCAGAGAATAAGAACTAGACCCATGTCCTCCTGAGTCTTCAACTGGCTCCAAATCTCCAAATGTGTCCTAAAAGCAATGGGGCTCAGTCCCAAACTGGCCCCCACAACTTTTCTGAGCCCCACCCAGGGGATGGAAAGACTCTCCCAAGGAGCACATGGGCTGGGCAGTCTCTTGCTCCCCCCATGCCCTCACCATGGAGCAGCCGAGACTCCCCTTCAGGTACCAGCTGCCCCTTCACAGAGACATTTCCAGCCTGGATCAGTACCTCCTCAGGTCCCATTGTCACCAGGACCTTGGGGAGACACACAGTAGAAAAGGGATCAGCAGCTCTCTTTCTCCTATGCCCAGCCTCCTCCCTGTGGCTGTCCCTGTCCCCTTCCCTCACCAGCTGACAATGCCTAGGCTGAGGGCAGTGGTCCCTTGGCCTGAGGTGGACAGCCCAGCTGGAATCAGCCGCGCCTGCTAGTAGGTAGGTGCAGCGGCCCAGGAAGTGGTAGTGGCGTCCATCAAAGGTGCGGTAGTGGAAGCTGGACCAGGTGGCACAGGTGGCTGAGGAACGCTGACGCTGGCTCCAGAGTTGGCCCACGGCCCCTGCCAGGGGCTGCAGGAGGGTTGAAGAGGAGGCACCACCTGGGTGAGACATACCACCTGTGAGCCTCCCAGCAGGAGGCAGAGGCAGAAGGCGAGGATACAGGGCTCCTGGCAGAATGGGAGGCAGGAGGACAGGGTATGGTCACTCCATTGGGCCAGGGAGTGGGCATGGGCCCTGCAGAAAGGCTCAGAGCTTAAGAACTCCATGTAGGAGTGCCTGGGGAGTAGGGAGGGGTGATGGCCAGGACTGTGACTATCTGACAGGCTGGAGTCTCAGACCCACCTGGCAGGTGTCGGCCGGAGCAGCTGAGGCAGGCCTGAGAGCTGCCATCCTGCCAGCTGCGTCCCCAGGGCTGGGCACAGCACTCCTCCAAGCTTCTAGCTGAGGCATTAGCCGAGCCTGCCTGAGGCTGGCACTGCCATGTGGCAAAGCAGTGGCCTTCGGGGCTAGCTCTGGCAAGGGCTATGGTGGGTGGAGGAGAGAATGAGGCAGGCCCGGGCAGTGAGCATGGGCACAGTCTGGAGCTCTCAGCCTGGCCCGGTTCCCTCCCCAGACAGCCTGCTATCTCCCTGAAATCACAGATCTGGACTATTCGCCCTCGTCCAGGACCCCCAGAAAGTACCGCTCCCCATACCGACTCGGGGGCTTACCCTCTGTACAGTGGGGGCCCCCCCAGCCTGGGCAGCAAGCCCTCACTGTCCGGTTCCGTGAGGCAGGCCGGGTTTCTGCTGGTCTGCGCCCGCCGGGCAGGTGGAAGTGGGAAGGAGATGTTAGCGTTCGGCCCAGTCCCATCATGAGATCGGGCCTGGGACACTCAGTCTCAACTACCCTCTAAGGGGCCTCATCATATAATTTCCCCTGGCCTTACTTTTGCCATGTGCAAAACTGAATGAGACTAGGGAGACAGACTGGGGAGGGGCAGGCAGAGGGAGCAGGCTTTGGGCCTCTCCCTGCTCTGCCCACTGTGGTGCCTACTTACACCCCTCCACCCCAAATCTCACACTCTCCACCCTTCTCCAAACCCATTCAGGACTTATTTCCCAAATGCCTGTTTCCGCCAGATCCTCCCCCATCCAGGATGTCCTGCCTGTCACTCCTTTCCTGTTTGGCAGACAGCCCAGTGTCTGACCCTCACTCACTTGTAGATGGGACAGAGCCCGGGTGCTGGGGGCCAAGTGAGCTCTGTGCGGCCACTCCTGGGCAGGTCCAGCCGCCAGCCCAGGCGGCTATAATAGTCAAGGCTGGAACAGGGCACTAGGTCCTCCTGACGGGGAGCTACTTCCTCCTCCACACGGATGGTCTTGGTCCACTCACACCACCGCCTGTCCATGATGGGGAACCACAGCTGCTGCCACTGTTCTCTCTGTCACCAAGTCCTGTGACCCCACTCCCAGGGGAGGTTACTGAAGCAAGGAAGAGGTTAAGGTTGGGAGACAGAAGCATGGGAAGAAGGGGGTCTGGTGCACCTGAAGGTACCTGGGCACGGGACAGGAGGAGGATCTTGGTCAGAAGGGTTCAGGGTGGGCTGCTTACCCGCTAGCCAGTGTCCACGCCATCCCAAAGAGGAAGGCAGGGAGCAACATACTGCCCTCACCCCTGCCTCACCAGGGTACTTGGGGGAATGTGAGGCTCAAGCCTGGGGGAGGTAGTGCTGCTGCAGGTGAGCAGAGAAGCCAGCGCTGCACTCCCCCGCCCACACTGCTGTCCGCTGCAGCCCAGCAGTCAGTAGCTGGGACTGGGGAGCTTTTATCCCAGCCTCATGCCCAGCGGCACCAGCTGCCCACAACCTGATTGGCCCTGCCACACCATCTCCTCCTCAGAGGAGGATCGCTCTCCCTGGAAACGGTCCCCTTCCTGCTCCTTCCTAGTGTGTATATGTGTGCCTGTGAGGGGGAGGGGTGGGGGAATGGGGGGGGGTCACAGAAGGACATTCTGAGCCTGTGGTATTTCCACACTCTCAGGCGGGACCACAAATTAATGTGGGACTCTAGGCAAGCTACTCTCCCTTTCTGGGCCTCAATTTTCTTACCAGTAAAAACTTCAGGGACTTCCCAGGGATGCCAAATAAGACTCAGGGACTCCGTGAATTCTCTGCAATTGTATGTGTGCACATTTCTCTGAGGACAGTTCTTCAACATTTATTAGATTCTCAAGGGGGCATTCCTGGGCTAGATGATTCATGTGGCCTTCCAGCCCTGAACTTCTGCCCTGATGATGCTCCCTTTTCTTCTCCTGCCCCTCTCCCTCCAGCACTCAAGAGTGAGGGTCAGTGAGCCAGAGCCAAGTGTCCAGGGTAGCTGGAGTTCCCCCAGATGGGTGGAGACAGGTGGACAGCATGTCCCCTTTCCTTGTGGGGTCCAACTTCTACTGGGAATGTTTATGTGTGGTTGGTTGTGTCCTTCTGCAAGGATCTTCGGGAGTCCCTGTAGCATAGATCCAGAGAGCTTGGGTTGAAGAATGAGAGAAAGCCTCTGGAAGGGGTGCCAGCTGGGGGTGGGTCAGTTTCCCTAGTCCTCAAGCGGAGCTGAACCGGATGGAATAAACCCAAAGTCTGGTTGGGAGAGGGCCACAGCAGGCTCCACAGGGAAATCCTGGTTCCATCCTGGTTACCAATAAAGCTCCGAGGACACCCAGGCTGGAATGTGGCCTGGACTCCCTCCATCTCCTGAACCTAATGTCCCACTGAGCATCCTCCACAGTCAACTCCCCCTGCCCCCAGCCCAGGAGGCTGCTAGGAACAAGAGCTGAGCCAGGTATTCTCTCTCCTGGGTCCGCTATTGGTCCTGGGGCCAAAAGAGGGTCCAGTGTGAATCCTTCAGGGGGCTCATGGGCCAGCTTCCCCAGAAGGGGGCCGCACTCACAGCTGAACACTGCTCCTTTCCTGTTTTACATGTGCGCTCCCACTGAGGTCTCACAAGGACAGGCACAGGTGCCCGGCTAAATCCCAGCATACAGAGTGACACATTCTCCTCCCAAGGCCACTCCCTTCATTCTGGAGGTAGAAGGGTCTTCACTGCTAAGTCTGAGGGACCCAGGCTATTCCAGGTATGTCCTGCTCCCCTGCCTCTCGCTCTAATCGTCCACATATACAGACGGCCCCCCTGGTGGGTGCAGTGCTTCTCGGCTCCCAAGAAGCCAACCTCGGTTGTTGTAGTCCGATTTCGCAGGCATCCCCAAGCAGGAGTTCTGCCTCCAAGGCCATTTATTCCCCTTCCCTTCCAGATAGACTACCTCCTAGCTCGGGGTGCAACCGTGGCCAATAAGGCATCACTTGAATTGGGAAGAAACACGAGTCACAGCCGCCCTTGCAGAGGAAGATGGAATCCAGGGGAGATAGGAGAAAGATCACGACGAGGAGATCTGGAATAACCAGCCCGGATTTTAGTTGGAGGAGGACAGGATGTTGGGAGATTTCAGGAGTAGGGGCGCACCAGTGGCAAGCCGGAGAGGAAATGTGTCCGGGACAGGGAGGGCAAGTGGAGTCGCACGAGAAGCCGGATCTGAGCGCTGCCCTCCACACCTAAGCGGAGGAGGTTTCCAGGCCGGCAGGGAGAACCACCCCCATTGGGCCGAGAGACCGCTCCTCTCTCCAGCCTTCTCCCTGCCCCTCCCATGGACCCCGCCCTCAGAGGCTCCGCCCAGCCCCGCCTCAGCCTCTCCCCAAAGTGCCTTCGCTCCGGCCCGGCCTTCTTTGGGGAACTGGGCTCGAAGCCCCCTCCCCAGCTTCTGCTTGGAAGGGCCCGTTCTCGCAGGCACAGGGGCTCAGCTCTCTGTGGCCTCTCTCCAGGGCTCCCGCGGCGGGTCTCCGATCGGGTCATCAGGACTCAGGACCCGGGATGTGGGTCTGGGTGGATCCGGGTGGAATCCGGGTGGAGAGCGGGGGCGGGGCCGGAGTTTCCTAGACCGACCCCTCCCCCCCA
>NW_007252921.1:130593-131063 GCF_000164805.1 Carlito syrichta
GGGAGGGTCCCGAGGGGCGGGAGTGGGGAGTCTCAGGAGAGGGAACAGGGAGAGTGGGAGGAGACGGGGGAAGGGACGGAAAAACCAGGCGCGGGGACCGGGCCGTTGGGGAGGAGCGGGAGGGGAGGGCGCTGACAGGTGAGCCCCGGAGCAGGGGAGGGGGCCCGGGCCTGGAGTGACGTCGGAGGGCTGAGAGGCCGGGGAGGACTCACGGAGGTGGGGCGGTGGGGCTGGAGGGGCTGGCGAGGGGCTGGGGAGGTGATGAGAAGTCTGAGGGGAGCAGGTTTGGGGAAGGGGGCCACTGAGAGGGAGGGGCGAAGACGCGGGGGTGTGTTCCGAGGGCAGTGGGGTGGGGATGGGCAGGGCCGGTGGGGTCCGCGGCCAGCGGGTCAGCCTGGGACCCCCCAGGCTTGGGGGGTCGAAGGAGCGGGGAGCTGGGGAACCGCCTGGAAGGGGGAAGGGAAGAGCGG
>NW_007252921.1:131405-137704 GCF_000164805.1 Carlito syrichta
CGGAGGGAACCCGCCGGAGAAGGAGCGGGGAAAGGGGCACAAGGAGCTTGTCCCGTCCTGGAGAAGCCCGTGAAGGGAGCGGTGTGGTTTTGAGGTAGGGGTTTAGGGAGGGGAAGCAAGTTATCTCCCACCTTTAAGGAGGACCCCGAGGGTCCCCCCACTGGTAGCCCTAGAATGACACCTTCCCCCCACCCCTCTCCGCTGGCTCCTATTTCACCAGCTCCAGCAGTGACAGCTGGAGGGTCTAGGAGATGAAGTTTCCTACTCCCCACCCTGGTCTCCCACCCTCCAATGTCTCCCCAGAGAATCAATAGTTCCTGACTTCCCCAGGCAAGGACACTAGGGTGTGGGGTGGGGGTGCTGGGGCTGGGGCTGCCTCGGAGGGGCCTGCCGAGTAAGGGGGCAGGCGTGGCTGGTTTCTAGCGCTGACCAGAACTTGTAGAAATAGCCTCAAGGCCTTCTTTGCTTTCTGAAATCCACTTTCCCTCATTTCCTCCTCTTTTACCTGGGGACATCACCTTTGGAGCTCCTGGGGAGAGTCCACAGGGAGAGGTGGGGCAGAGCCAGGGCCCAGGTGGAAGCTGTCGTGGGAAGAATCTGAACACGGCTGTCTTTTCTCCTTAGGGTCTGTGGCCCGACCCCCAGGAGGAGCCACTCTGGGGTTGCCATGAGAGAGACCTTGGAGGCCCTCAGCTCTCTGGGTGAGCTGGCAGAACTGAAGTAACCTGGAGGGGCAAGGGGGTAGGAGAATTCAGGGGCATCTACAACGCAGACAGTAGAACCACCTCAGAGGAGGCAGCAACCCTGAGATCCCAGAGGCCCCTGGGGGCCAGTGCTGCAGCATCCTTTTCTGTGTCATCAAGGCATCTTTGCATGCCTAGGACATGGTGGCCGCTGTGCTAGCTCTTTGTACTCGGGCGCTCCCAGAGCACTGTGATATTTACACCCATCCTATCTCTTCTTTCTTCTGTCCTTCTTGACTCAACTCGAAGGGGCTGAGGTTGGTACCTGGCTAGGCTGCTGGGGAGCCTGGGCTGTCCCTTGTCTATGCTGGCAAGAGACCCTATCCTTCTTGAGTAGGTTGGGGAAAGGCCCTTGGGTGGGTTGGGAAGAGGAAGAACCCTCACCTCCGGTCACCTCTTCTGTACGGGTTGCTTTGCTTAGACCCATCCTTCTGCCTGCAACAGGATTCTCTGTGGGACAACCAGAGATGGCCCCCCAAAGTGAGCCCAGGGAAGGATCCCATAATGCTCAGGAGCAGATGTCTTCTTCCAGGGAAGAGAGAACACTGGGCAGGTGCTCAGGTAAGTGGGGACCTTAGAGGGGCTAGGGAGGAGTCTGCCTACTCTTCTCCTTCCCTTCCTTTCTTCTTCCCTCAATCCTTCTTTCCTTCCACTGAATACTTATGGAGCATCTACTGTGTGTCGGGTGCTATTCTAGACATTTGGAATACTTCAGTGACCAAACAGACAAAGACCCTTACTCTCGAGGAGCTTCCTTCCAGTGAGCGTAGTCAGCAAACAACAAGTGTAAAAGTAAGGAAACTTACAAACTATGTTAAAAAATGATAAGTGCTCTGTGGGGAAAAAAGCCCAATGAGGTGAGTGGAGACTGCTGCAGATGGGGGTGGGGCATGTCATATGATTAAATAGAGTGGTAAGACTAGGCCTCATCAGGAAGGAAGATTTGAGCAAGATTTGAAAGAGATGAGGTAGCAGCTGAGCCGGTCTGGGAAAAGAGCTTTCAGGCAGGGACACAGACAGAGCAGAGCATCTAAGAAAGGAACACGCCTGGCTTTTTGACATCCTGATCCTCCCCAGAGATTTGCCTTGGAACTGGGGTCCATATGGGGGCTGGGAGACCCCAGCCCTGTTCCTGTAAGCCTCAGATCAGGGGCCCTTCTTTGCTTCCACTGTCTTACATACACATATTCCAGAAGCTCCTCACACTTGTGGCTCTTGCAACTTGTACGTCTTCAGCAGCTGCTCTGCTTGAAGTAGCCTGAGACAGCCCTGGCCACTGGGAATTCAGTCCCTGAACTCAAATGGATGTAGGAGGAACCCTGTGGGCTGGGATAAAAGCTAGATTTTCAAATGCCCCTGCTTCTTAGCACCAGTGAGGACCTTTGCCCATCTGTGAGGTCTCCAGAGTCCTTGAGGTATCTTATTCTCTGTCAGGGCATGAGGGCCCTACACTGGAGGAAGGTGTCCACACGGAGCAAGCTGAGGCTCCCTGCAGCAGCGACCAGGTGTGCACACCACAGAAGGGTGAGGCTGTGGGCTCCTGCCCAGGTGAGTCTTCCCATCACTGCATCCCTGCTGGGGGAGGGGGAAAGGGAGAAGCCAGGCCAACGGAGCAGGGGCCCAGTGAGCTCCAGAGCTGCCATCTGATGAAGCAGATTGTCCTCCAAGACAGCCACCCCAGGCCTGTCCAACACAGGACTCCAGAAGCCCTGGCACCTTTCTGCTGTAGAACTTCGGTGCTCAAAGGGAATTCCACATTTGGAGACAGCAGGAATCAGAGCGGCTGGTCATCAAAGAGAAATACACCCTCACCTCAGACACCTTCTAGAAGTCCTAACTTACCCTCCTTCTCTCCCCCAGTCTAAGTACATGCCTGTGGATCACCTGAACTACAGTTGCCATGAAGATAGATGACTGTGATCAACCTTTTAACTGTCCCTTTCCTGACATGCTCCCTCCCCAAACGTCCTCTGATCTCAGGGGTGCCTGTATGCCCCATATCTGCTGTATTCAACTCATCTCCCTCATACTCAGGGCGGTCAAATGGTTGATTCTCTCTCTACAATCCCAACCATCACTTCCTTTCATCACCACCATCCTTATCACCTCTTGCCTGAAAGACATCATTTATTCAACAAAAATGTACTTAGTACCTACTGTGTACAGGCTGGAGTGAAAAGAGATGGGCTCCAGAATGTCACAGACCTGATTTGAATCCTTACTACACATTTACTAGCTGAGTGCTCTTGGATAGTCAGACTCACTTCCAGGAGCTTCTATGGACAGGGATAGTAGTAACTTCATGGTTGTTCTAATAGTAATAACTTCATGGTTGTTCAGGGATAGTAGTAACTTCATGGTTCTTCTGAAGGTTTGTGACAGGGTATGTACAGTGCTTCATCTCTGCATGAAGATGGCTGTCATAGGTAGTGGCAGTCCTCATGTTTATTAGACATGTAAAGACACATTTGTTATTAAACACAAAAGAAATAGAATACAAAATGTCTGCCCTCCAGAAGCTAAAATGTAGTTGAGATAACATTAATGTAAACCAGGACAAAGAACTGAAACAACAATATAAAGGCAGGTCACTAGTAAGTGTACAAGTGTTAACAGTGAGTGCTATAAGAGTTTATACTAAGAGACTTGTATGCGTTAGTTTTTTCACAAATGTGTTTGTGTTGCCTTTTGAAAGAGGTGCAGACTTCAGCTTTGAAAAGGGTGAGGTGGAGGATGGTAAGACCTTGCTGAGAAAAGACCTTGAAGCAGGAAAGGTAATGTGGTTGGGAGCGAGCACCTTGGCTAAAGTGCAGGGCTCGCGCCTGGGAGAATGATAAAGTCGGACTAGGTTGGGTGAGCCTTGATTGCAGCTATTTTGTTTTCTTTTTTTTAATTTTTTTTGGCTCAGATGGGGGTCTCATTGCCCAGGTTGGTCTCAAGCTCCTGGCCTCAGCAATCCTTCACCTCTGCCTCCCAAATTGCTGCAATTATGGGTGTGAGCTACCATGCCCTGCTGAGAACCTATTTTATTCTATAAATAATAGGGCATGATTGATGGTTCTTGAGTAGAACAGTGAAGAGTGGCACAAATGAAAATGAAATCGATATCACAGTATGATAAGTAGACAGTTGTTTGAAATCAATGGATTGATAGAAGAAACTGGGAGCAGATCTAATTGTGGCAGGCCATGTGTGATGTAACCAAGGCTCGGGCCATTGCAGACTTTTAGGACCCCAAAATCACACTGGGAGCTTTAAAGAAAGAGAACAGATTTGTAAAAGCCCGCAGGAGATCATGATGCAGCACCAGGTTTAGGAACTATAGAGTCCAACCCTTACACTAAGCAAACCAAGAAACTTAGAAGCTAAGTGACTTAACCAGGGTCATACTGCCGGTTAGTGGCAGAGGAGAACTCAAGGTGGACACGCCCCTGTCTGGGCCCTGGGCTCCTCCTGGCTGGGCTGTTTCAGTACTCCCTCCCCCCCCTCCACCACAGAGGCACCTCCCTACTTCTGCAGAGGCAGTGGTCTCTAGTTCCCCAAGTGCTGTAAACTCCATCCTCTGCCTAAATGGGGACATCTCTCTGGGCTGCAGAAGCAGAAATGGAGGGAGTAGCCGAATACCAGGCACCCTGGTCCTCCCACCACTGCAGGGGAGGTAGAGAGCCAGAGAAGCAGTCCAGGTAAGATGTGAAGGTCCCAAGCCTGTCCAGAGAAGGAGGCTTCGGTCTTGAGGTTCAAGTCAGCTAGGGCGAAGTGTGGGAAAGCCAGGTATTTGGTGATAAACGTACTGAGCGGAAGCCAGGCTGCAGGACACCCAAGGGGACTGCTAGGCTGGAGATGGTTCCACAAAGGACCTAGGACGATCTAGAGCAGCTACCAAAGGGATATGAACGCGGAGCCAAGCATGAGGACTGAAGCCTGGGCACCATTCCTGTTCAGGAGGCTCAAGAGGAAGTGGCTGCCCACTAAGGAGTCAGGGAGGGGCTCCTTGGCGACATGCAAGCCTGGGAGGAAGTCCCCAGCAGGAGGGTGGTGTTCACCAGCATGACAGGCTGCAGAGGGTGCAGGGAGAGGATGAGAGAGGAGCTTCGGGTTTGGTCATGCCCAGGACATTTGGGTAGAAGAGAGAGAGCAGGCGCCAGACCGCTGGGTTCCAGGAAGTGGCGGTCCCTTTGGGAGATAAAACTTGCATCCAGTGAGGCTTAATAGACAGTCCTTGTTTTGACTTTTCAGGGGACGAGTGGATGATTCGGAAGGTGAAGGTGGAGGATGAAGATCAGGAGGCAGAAGAGGAGGTCGAATGGCCCCAGCATCTACCGTTACTTCCCAGCCCCTTTCCCGCGCCTGACCTAGGGCATCTGGCCGTCGCTTACAAACTGGAGCCGGGCGCCTCGGGAGCTCTGGGTGGGCTCGCGCTGTCCCGGTGGGCCCCGATCCCGGAGAAGCCCTATGGCTGCGGGGAGTGTGAGCGGCGCTTCCGGGACCAGCTGACGTTGCGCCTACACCAGAGGCTGCACCGGGGCGAGGGCCCCTGCGCCTGCCCGGACTGCGGCCGCAGCTTCACGCAGCGCGCCCACATGCTGCTGCACCAGCGCAGCCACCGCGGCGAGCGGCCCTTCCCGTGCTCCGAGTGTGACAAGCGCTTCAGCAAGAAGGCCCACCTGACCCGCCATCTCCGCACGCACACCGGCGAGCGGCCCTACCCCTGCGCGGAGTGCGGCAAACGCTTCAGCCAGAAGATCCACCTGGGCTCGCACCAGAAGACGCATACCGGCGAGCGGCCCTTCCCCTGCACCGAGTGCGAGAAGCGCTTTCGCAAGAAGACGCACTTGATCCGGCACCAGCGCATCCACACGGGCGAGAGGCCCTACCAGTGCACGCAGTGCGCGCGTAGCTTCACGCACAAGCAGCACTTGGTGCGCCACCAACGGGTGCACGAGGCGGCCGGCCGGGCCCGGCCCTCTCCCGACGCGCCCGCCTTACCCCACTCGCCCGCCCTGTCCCCCACCTCGTCCCCTCCCGGGCCAAAGCCCTTCGCCTGCTCTGACTGCGGCTTAAGCTTCGGCTGGAAAAAGAACCTCGCCATGCACCAGCGTCTGCACCGAAGCGAGGGTCGCCCCTTTGGGTGCGACGAGTGCGCACTGGGCGCCACCGTGGACCCCGCCGCCGCCGAGCCTCCGGCTTGCGCGCCTGGGGGACCGGGCTGCGACCCAGACTCGGGTCTCCCCGCGGCGCCCCAGGACGCGCCCTCTGGCGAGCGCTCGTTCTTCTGCCCGGACTGCGGGCGCGGTTTCGCCCACGGGCAGCACCTCGCGCGGCACCGGCGCGTGCACACCGGCGAACGGCCCTTCGCTTGCGCGCAGTGTGGCCGCCGCTTTGGCTCACGGCCCAATCTGGTCGCCCACTCCCGGGCCCACAGCGGCGCCCGGCCTTTCGCCTGTGCTCAGTGCGGCCGCCGCTTCAGCCGCAAGTCGCACCTGGGCCGCCACCAGGCGGTGCACACGGGCAGTCGCCCCCACGCCTGCGCCATCTGCGCCCGCAGCTTCAGCTCCA
>NW_007252921.1:137771-141421 GCF_000164805.1 Carlito syrichta
CCAACTTGGTCCGCCACCAGGCGATCCACACCGGCTCCCGCCCCTTCTCCTGCCCGCAGTGCGGCAAGAGCTTCAGCCGCAAGACCCACCTGGTGCGGCACCAGCGCATCCACGGCGAGGCCGGGCACCCGGCCGCAGCCGCTGCCCTCTCGGCCCCCGCGTGGCCCACGCCCACCGAGGTGGCGCCGCCCGCGCTCTTCTGAGCCTGGTTCTTGCCAGGACCCTTCCTTTTCTCACGGTGCGAGAGACCCGTGCGGCGAAACCTTCCGGGTGGGTGAGCATGCCTGCTGGGCTGCTGCCCGAAGGCCTGACCTCCTGTGGGTCATTTTCTTTGTTTCCGGGTCTGGGACAGAAGTCCGCAAAGCACACTCAATGCTGACGTTCCAGGGCAAAGCCGATGCAAAGTGAACCCTTGCTGGGAACAGTTCAGGATGAAGTCCTTGGAAGACTCCCTCCCAGTCGCCCCATGGGAAAGCAGACATTTCCTGGACTTCTTGTCTTCGAGACCAGACTGGGTCAGGTGCCTCTACCGGAGTGGGAAAGAGTGGTTGTCTCTGTGCTTAAAAGTTTCATTAAAGTGAAAACCTCAAGGTTTTGGGGCTGTTCAGTGGGGGCGGGAATCCCTGGCTCTCCTACCTCCATCCATACACAGACACTCCTCTCCTTCTGTCCTGGGCGAGTTAAATTTAGTCAGCTGCTGTTCATTGGCTCTTTCAAATCAAAACGCAGAATATTTAATTGCCAAACCGCTACTCTGGTTCCTGCTTCTAGCTCAGAAATTTGACAAGGGAAAAACATTAGTGTGCATTTCTCTCATGCCAGGTGTCAAAGATGAGCTGAAGGGGGAGGAGATGTGGCACAAGCCGGCCTTTGGCCATTCCCCTGGAGTCGACAGGCCACCATGGGGTCTGAAGCTCTGTGTTCCTGCCTCTCAACTCTCCCGAGGGGATTCAGAATGGCAGCCTCACCTCCCAGCCTCATACTGCCCGGCAGCGTGAGGAGGGAGATGGCACATTCACAGCAGAGGAAGGATGCTTTCATGTCACACCTTCCATCAAGTTCTCTCTCAATGAGAGCAGCTGGGTCCAGAAGCCTCTGTAATTGCACCTCAGCCTAGGCAGGGGCTGGCTGGCAGTGAAGGGGGAGGGGGGATCCTGGAGAGCATGTCGGACTTGGGGTGAGCAGTCTTGGGTTTGACCCCTCCTCTGCCTCTTGCAGTTCTTGGAGCACAGCATTCCTTTCCCAGTGAGTGGGGTTGAGAGCTGAGAGAAGCCACCCCGATAGGCCCTTCACACATGGGAAGGAATTTAGAGTGCATCCATGGGAGGGAGCATCATGGAGGAGCTAGGCAGGACAGGAACAGGGTTATATTTGCATTCATGTATTTTGGAAAGATGTCCACTGACTGGAGCCAGACCGCATCAGTCACACAGATGACAGGTGTCAGTGACCTGGGACCATGGTGGTGTCAGAGGAGATGGAGAAATGACAGATTCAAGAGACGCTTAATAGGCAGAGGATACGGGACCTGTTGACAAGTGAGGGGGCAGGGTAGAGAGGGAATGGGGGAATGGATAAGAAGGACAGTGGCATTCCTGGAGATGAATGACACAGGAGGAGTTGCAACTTTATGCTGGGGGGAGCAGTCCTGGATCTGCTGAGTTGGCATGAATAGTAGGAAGTAGCCTGGAGGGCTGAGCGCTCAGGAGAGGGCTGGGCTGGAGGTCTGAGAACCAGAAGTGAATGTAGAGGGAGAAAAGCCCTGGGACAGAAACCTTTGGAACACAAGCTTTAGGGGAGGCTCAGATAGAAGCCTGCGAAGATTAGGAGAGTGAGGGGTGCAGGGAGTGGACAGGAGACTTCTGAGAGGAGGCAGCAAAGGAGCTAAGCACACAGGCAGTGCTTCAGGAAGGGGTGGGTGGCTGAAGGCTGGAGAAAGGCCCCATAAGCTAAGGACTTCCAAATTCTTTGGATTTTGCAGTAAGGCAGTCATTGGCAATCCTGGTCACAGCAGCATCGGGCAGTTGAGGCAGAATTCAGATTGCAATGGTGAATCACAAAAGCAAAGAACCAGAGAAGGTAGAAGAAAATGAGACCTGGACGCGGATGAAGGATGGATGTTGCCTCAGAAGCCTCTTTTACTATCAGAGGAGGTGTGAATGCAGGTGAGTTTTTAAAGTTTCATGGCCAAGAATGAATAGGTAATTCCAGGTGAAGGCTGAAGGTGTGGACATAAGACAAGAGACATTTTGTTTGCCCCCCACCCCCAGTATTTTTAAATACTTAGAAGTTTCACATGAAAATCTGGACTTCCATCTTGGAAATCTTGGCAAATGGTGGCTGTAGTTGAGCAGAAGTTGGCCTCTTTAGACTAAGGGACAGGCATCGTCACCACTCCCCCTTGTCTAAAAGCCCAGCTCAGCCTCTCTGTAAGTGCCTTCCTGGCCTTAGGCACTGAGCTTGTGCTTCCAACTAAAAAAGTAATTGTACAGAATTTAAAAAGCAAACATATGAAAACACTGTTTGTGTTGGTTATACCGATGTTTTTCTTTCTTGAAACATTCTGGAATTCTTGTGTAAGAACAGCTTTTAGATCTTAAAGCATATTTGGTGAGGCCTCCCATGTGCCATGTATTTTCAGGATTTCACATTCTCTTGAAGATTCTCCACAAGGCGTAGCTTTGTCCTTATTTTTGAGCTTGTTTGCAAATAGTCAAAAGTCATTTAACAACCAGCCTGGTGGTCACCAATTCAGAAGACATCTGCTCAAGTAATGCAACATGTCTACAAATAATAGACTGAGGTTCACCGAAAGCCGTTCCCAAGGAGGAACTCTGGACTCAGAGTGGTGGTCTCACGGAAATCTGTTTATGCTCCCACCCATAACACCCCAGATGTGAGCTAGCCTGTATGACTGTCTTGATAAAGCATCAAACCTTTTAATTTAGATCCACATCTCAGCATGTGAAAATGCTCTATGAAGCAAAACACACATTTACAAGTTCTATATATAGAAAAAATGTTTATCAGCTAAAACGTGTTTATTTTTCTCCAATCTTGTTCTAAAAACGATTTACTGTAGCTAATGGCTATAAAGCACCCAGTATGCACTCAGAATGTACCGTCCCAGTGAATAATACAGAGATGTTTAGAAAATGCCACCAACTACAAGGAGATGGCTGAAGATGCCATTGTCCACCAATCAAAGAATGTAGGTGCTGAATGGCATTCTGTGGGCTCTAAAGACCTGAATGGACAGAGAAAGCTCTGAGGTATAGGTAGGGGCTGAGCACAGAACTTCATAGATGGGGTTGGAATTTGTGGATGGCCTAGGGTGTGGGAGAGGAAAGGCTCCAACCTCTCATCTTCCACATATTTCTCCCTCAGTTCTCTGTCCTCTCAACTGTCGTCTCTCCCCCCAGTCTGTGGCCCCTCCTCCTTTCCTAATCTCCATGGAACCTGTGTTTCTTAATCTTAAAAAAAAAATGGCCGGACTTGGTGACTCAGCCCGTAATCCCACACCTTTGGGAGGCTGAGGTGAGTGGATTGCCTGAGCCCACAGGTTCGAGACCCGCCTGGGCAGCGAGACCTCATCTCTACAATAAATAAAAAAATCAGCCGGGAGTGGTAGTGCATGCCTGTAATTCCGG
>NW_007252921.1:141477-200604 GCF_000164805.1 Carlito syrichta
AGCGGCCATTGCATTCCAGTTTGGGCGACAGAGTGAGACTCCAACAAAAAAAAAAAAAAAAAAAAAAGTATTACGGTAAAAATACATAACATGAAAGTTACCATTTTAACCCATTTTAAAGTGTGCAATTCACTGGCATCAAGAACATTCACAATGTTGTGTCACTATCACCACCGTCTATTTCTGGGACTTGTTTATCATACCAAACAGAAACTGTTCCCAATCTTTTTAATGTTTAATGTAATGACATGCTTAGATAAGGATAATACTAGGGTCAGTGAGGAGCTGGTGGCAATGACCCGGGGACTGTCTCAGACTCCCTGCCTGTTGGTCCTAATAGCAGAATTACTGCAGGTGGTAGCGATGGGGGAAAATTCACTTGTCACCAAAATGGTAATATCCAACAAGTTCCCTGGGTTACAGTAGTTAAGAAGAAGAACAACGGTCATGGAGGCTGAACTTAGTCGACCTAGTGATGCCCAAGTCTTTCCTCACAACTTAATCTTTATTAGAGCCCTCAGTTCTCTACCCCAACCTCACCTCATCTCAAAAGTGTGAGATGGGAAACAGCTATTCCATTGTTGTCATTTTCCAGGATTTTTGGTGGCCCTAGACTCAGATGGTCTCTACACATAAGAGCAAAGGACTCACTTGTATACAGTAAATACTTTTTAATCTAACCTCCAACTGATCCAGATACCTGAGACTTGGGGAGTTTTCAATGAAACCCAACCCACAACCTTTCTGGTGATGATTTTGATGGGGGAGGTGGAGAAAGACAAAGAACAGCACTGCCCAGAGAGAGGTTACGTGTCCAGAGAGCAGAGCCACGGTGAACAAAAGGCAGTGTTACTTGCCTGCCTTGGACTTCCAAGTCTGTCCCTAGGGTTCAACCAGCATCTTAGAGCAGGAACACCAGTGAACAGGCATCTGGTGACTTCATGCACTCAGTTGCCAAGTTGCTGCTGGCTTTTCCATTTGAGGAGGAGAGGAAATGGTCAGTGAATGAGCCAGTGTGGTACATTTTACATAAACTACGTGGACAGTGTATTGCTTTGTATTGAAAAATACTCAGGTGCCCAGATTTCTCCCCTTTTCCATGCTAGGGGAACTAAATCAGTCATCAGGAGGGTGTTTGGCAGAGGGGGGACAGAGCAAAGTGAAGTGAGTAGACTAAGCCAATACTGGCGCGTGGCCTGTCAGGAACTGGGCCACACAGCAGGAGGTGAGTGGCGAGGAGAGAAGCTTCATCTGTATTTATAGCCGCTCCCCATTGCTTGCATTACTGCCTGAGTTCCGCCTTCTGTCAGATCAGCTGGGGCATTAGATTCTCATAGGAACCTGAACCCTGTTGTGAACTGCACATTCGAAGGATCTAGGTTGTGTACTGCTCATGAGAATCTAATGCATGATGGTCTAAGGTGGAGCTGAGGTGGTGATGCTGGAAAGCGGCTGAAGATACAGATGCACATTAACAGTGAAGTTCGACTGCAGAGAGACCATAATAAATCATTTGCTTGCAGAATCATATCAAAACCCTATCAGTGAATGGCAAGTGAGTTCATGTACTTCAGTTGCACAGCTGCATCTGATGGCAGGCTTTAAGTCAGAATCCAACACTTATTTTAATCCATACATGGCCCGCTTACTATTTTTTTTACCACTTCTATCTGTGCCTTTTTAAAAAATGGTGAGTTGTGTAATTATTTCATTATATATTACTATGTAATAATAATATAAAGTGCACAATAAGTGTTACGTGCTTGAATTATCCCCACATCATCCCTCCCACCTAACCCCTACTTCATGGAAAAACTGTTTTCCATGAAACTGGTCCCTGATGCCAAAAAGGTTGGGGGCCACTAGACTAAGTGATATTTAATTCAGTCTTTAATGAAACCTGCCTACCACATGATTAATAAAACACAAGAATCTTCCGTCTGGCTCGATCTCGGGGTGGAACAACGAGCTGCCGGTCATAGTGATCTGCTGGGAACACCTGTGAATTGTGAGTCAGAAAGACACCATATGTTCCCCAGGCTTAGGAGACTTTGGCATTTTAGTCTTCCACTCTTAAAGATTGCCTAGGTGTTAAAATCTACCCAATCTTGTGCAAACATAGCGGGGAATAGAACAAAAGCTCTTGCCCTCACCAAGTTTATAGTTTAGATGTAAGACAAGCTTACAGGTCACTCATGAGCCTTGAGTGCTGGGAGCTCTGGGACACGCTGGAGAAGAAAAAGCCATGGTTCTTGACCCACAAACCTAGATTATTGCTGGAAGAGAAAGCTGGGGTCTCACAATATGCCTAGAACCCAGCCCAGGTATTATATCTTATTTTTCAGGGTGGGGCATGGACTGGAGTGGTCAGGGGTGTTTTCTGAGAGAGGTGGGTCTTGGTTAAGTCTTGACAGGAGTCAGGATTGAACAAATCATGCAAGACAGATAGACAGAAAGACGTGTCATTAAGTCTTAACTGTGTAGCTTGGAGTCACAGGAGGTTGGCTATTTGTAGCACTAAGTTAGAGATGAAAAGGAGTTGTCTTGCTCAGTATCCATGCAGAGAAAGCCCACTTCTGCGATGCCCCCCACTCAGTTCCTCAGCCACTGAGCCATCAGATGATTAGAATTCATCTGTCTTCCACAGAGCTGGGTCTGCATGACATCCTCCTCAGTCGGTTGCTCCAAAGAAAGCGGTGGGGCAGCAATGGAAAAAGTGTTCACCATTATTACCACTAGTAAATGGTAGCCCACGTTAATCTAATACTTGCTGAGCCAGTGTGCCAGGCTCCAACCTGAGTCTTTTTTTTTTTTTGAGTTGGGCTCTCACACTGTCTTCCTTCCAGGTATAATCACAGCTCACCACAGCCTCGACCTCCTGGACTCAGGTGATCCTTCCATCTCAGCCTCCCAAGTAGGGCTGGGGCTACAGTGCATGCCAACATGTCTGGCTGATTTTTAAACATTTTTGTTGAGACAACATCTTGCTATGTTGCCCAGACTGGTCTCAAACTCCTGGGCTCAAGCAACCCTCTCACCTTGGCCTCCCATAGTGCTGTGATTATAGACGTGAATCATTAGACCCAATCCCAACATGAGTTCTTTACAGATGTGTGTTTGTTTACACAGCCAATCATCCCAATAACCATTATTATTCCCATTTTATAGCTGTCTGGCATTATTAGATGGTGGGACTAATAAGAGACTAAAATATATTGAATACCTACTGAGCATGTACTAATTTTTTAACTGAATTTGTACAAATTTCTTTTAATTTAATTTTGTTTTTTTTTTGAGTTGGAGTCTCATTCTGTCGCCCAGGCTGGAGTGCAGTGGCATGGTCACGGCCACTGCAGTCTTGACCTGCTGGGCTCAGGTCATCCTTCCGCCTCAGCCTTCCAAGTAGCTGGGACCACAGGCATGTGCCACCATGCCCAGCTGATTTTTTAATTTATTGTAGAGATGAGGTCTTGCCATGTTCCTCAGGCTAATCTCAAGCCCCTGAGTTCAGGTAATCTTCTCGCCTCCACCTCCCAAAGTGCTGGGAGTACAGGCATGAGCCACTGCACCTGGCTTCATTTATTTTTAACACCACTAACCTATTATGTGGGCCTCATTGTCCTTGGTCCAGTTTTTCTGACGAGGCAAAGGAGGCTCAGAGTCTTAATACCTTGTCACAGTCCCACAGCAATATGTGATGAAAGTAATCCAGGGGTCTAACTCTAGAGCTTGTGCTATTTTTTTTTTTTTTTTTTTTTGATTTGGAGTCCCACTTCTCTGCCTAGGCTGCTGGAGTGCGGTGGCACGCAGGCTCATGGCCACCCCAGCGCCAACCTGCTGAGCTCCAGTGACCCTTCCACCTCAGCCTTCCGAGTAACCGGAACTACAGATGCACGCTACCACGCACTTTATTTTTTATTTTATTGTAGGGACGAGGTCTCAAGCCCACGGACTCAGGCAATCCACTCGCCTCAGCTTCCCAAAGCTCTGGGATTACAGGCTGAGCCACCGAGCCCAGCCTGAGCCTGTGATTTTAAAAGAGATTATATTATTTTTAATTGTGGTAAGATACATATAACACAATTTATTATCTTAACCATTTTTTAAGTGTGAGGTTGAGTGGCATTAAGTACATTCACACTGTTTTGTTATACAACCATCACCACTATCCATTTCTCTGTCACCCAAGCTGCAGTGCAGTGGCACAATCACGGTTCACTATAGCATTGATCTTTTTGGGCTCAGGTGATTTTTCTGCCTCAGCCTCCCAAGTTGCTGGGACTAAGGAATGTGCTACCAGTGACACACCCTGTAGTCCCAGCTACCATGGTGTCCAAATATGTCATCAAACATTACTCTGAATGTTTATGTGAGAGTGCTTTTTAAAATGACATTAGCATTTAAATTGGTGGACTTTGAGTAAAGCCCACCTTGTACCACGTGGGTGGGCCTCGTCTAATCAGTGGAAGGCCTGGGCAGAACTCAAAATTGCCCTCATCAGAGCAAGAGGGAATTCAGACAGCAGACAGTCTTCAGACTTGCACTGCAGCATCTTCCCCTAGGTCTCCAGCCTACCAGCCATCCTATACATTTAGGACTTGCCAATCTCTGTATATACAGGGGATGCCAGGAAATGTATACACATTTTAAACAAGGAAAACAGTATTAAAATCATAATACTCAATATATAACTGCCTGTTGCATGGTGACACTAGCATTCATTTGAACGTAATACTGCACATCGCTACCATAATTCAATTCAACTTCAAAAGTTATACAGATTTAACAGCGCTTAAAATGTGTATACATTTTTTGGCACTCCCGGCCTGGTATTATCCACACACACACATCCCTTTGTCTCTGTTTCTGGGCAGTCCTGACTAACGCATCTTGCAAAGCTGAAACTCTGCACCTATTAAACACGAATTCTCTATTCTCCCTCCCACCCCGGCCCCTGGCAACCACCTTTCTCTACTTCCTGTGTGAATTTGACATCTCTAGGGACCTCATATAAGTGGAATCATACAATATTTGTCTTTTGCGATTGGCTTATTTCACTTAGCATGGTGTTTTCCAGGTTCATCCATGTTGTAGCCTATGTCAGAATTTTCCTTCCTTTTAAGGCTGAACATCCATCCCATTGTATGGCTGTACTGCATCTTGTTGATCCACTCGTCTGTCAGTGAGCACTTGGTGGTTTCCACCTTAAGGCTATTGTGAACTCTGTTGCTATGAACATGGTGTGCATGAATCTGTTGGAGTTCCTGGTTTTAGTGTTTTGGGGTATGTACTCAGAAATCAAATTGTGGGATCATATGGTAATTCTACTTTTGATTTTTGGGGAGGCTGCCACACTTTATTTCTTAGTGGCTGTGCTGGTTTACACTCCCACCAGCAGGGTGCAAGAGTTCAATTTACTCTGTATCTTTGCTAACACTTGTTAGTTTCTGTTTCTTGACAGGGCTGTCTTAATGGGTGTGAGGTGGTGTTTCCATTGATTTGCATTTTTCTAGGGCTTGGTTTTTTTTTTTCTTTTTTAGACATGAGGTCTCACCAAGTTGCCCTGGTGGGTCTCGAACCCGCGGGTTCAGGCCATCCACTCACCTCGGCCTCCCAAAGTGCTGGGATTACAGGCTGAGCCACCGAGCCTGGCCAGGGCTGGGGTTTTTAAGCTCCCTTGCAGAGAGGACTCTCACATTCAGGGTCTCCAGGACGCAGACTCGTGGGCAGATCTATTGGGTCAATGTGTAAGAGAAGTATGTGCAAAGGATCATGGGCCAAAGAGTAAGAAGCACTGAATTACAGCTGGAGGGTCAGGAGAGCATCTCTGAGGAGGTGAATTAACTTGCCAAGACTGTGAACTCCTTGAGACTAGGCTCCTGGCCAGCCAAGCAACGTGGTTACATTCACCCACAGTGCTAGCACATGACTATATCCTGAAGCTTAGTTTTCAAAGGAAATGAATATGGTGACATCCTGAATTGAGGCACTGGGACAAAGTGGCTGGTGTCCAAGCCGGTGATGTGTCAGGGAGACGAGGCAGTGCAGACAGGTACGACTCTGAGAACAGGGGGAAGAAGGTGGGAAGGGCAAGTAGCAGAATCTCCGGGTGTGTTCATGGAGCAGGTGGGTAGGAATCTGGGAAGAGAGCCCAGCCCCAGCCCAACTCCAAGCCTCGGTATTTGCGAATTGCCCGAAAGTCATCCAGCCCACCTTGCATTCCCTGCTTGCCTCCCCCCTGCACACACTCTCCCAGGGGAGGGCTGTGCCATGTGGCCCCTTTACCAAAGGCACTGTGTTTGTTTCGTGGGGCCTCCTTAGCAAAGCACCACAAACTGTGTGGCTCAGAATAACAGAATTCTCTCACAGCGCTGGAGGCTAAAGACTCTGAAATTAAGATATAGCAGGATGTGCTCCCTCTGCAGGCTGTAGGCAAGGATTTGTTCCATCCTCTTCTCCCAGCCATTCCTTGACTTGTAAACGTATGACTTAAATCCCTGTCTCCATCCTCACGTGACATTCTCCTTGTCTTCACTCTGTGTATGCCTGTCTCTGTGTCTCTTTATTCTCCATCCTCACGTGACATTCTCCTTGTCTTCACCCTGTGTATGCCTGTCTCTGTGTCTCTTTATTCTTCTTATAAGGGCACCAGTCATATTGGACTAGGGCCCACCCTAGTGACCTCACCTTGATTACTCTACATTTCTAAAAGAGGTCAGGTTCACAGGCTGTGTGTGTGCCGGGGGGAGGGGGAGGACTTCAATACATCTCTTTGGAGGAGCACAGCTCAATTCATAATGGGGACCTTGACTGAGATACTGTGCCAAAGCTGGAGGAGCAGAGGCTGAAATAGGGGATCTTGGTGTTGGGAGGGGCCGGGGAGTGGACCTGTGCCTCCAGGTGGCTCTTGCAACTGCACTGTGTGGCACTTTGGAGATGTATCAGGTCATTCAAAGGTGCTAAGAGAAGCCAAGGGCGGTGATTTATACCTGTAATCCTAGCACTTTAGGAGACTGAGGCAGGAGAATCACTTGAACCTGGGAGTTCGAGACCAACCTGGGCAATATAGCAAGACCCTATCTGTTACAAAAATTAAAAATTAAATTTTAATTCCCTAATTGAAAACTTAATGACGGTGCAGTGGCTCACGCCTGTAATCCCAGCACTTTAGGAGGCCGAGGTAAGAGGATTGCCTGAGCCCACGGGTTTGAGTCCACCTGGGCAACTTGGTGGGACCTCATCTGTACTATAAATCAAGAAAAATTAGCCAGGTGTGGTGGCACATGCCTGTAGTTCCAGCTACTTGGAAGACTGAGCTGGAAGAAATGCCTGAGCCCAGCAGGTCAAGCCTGCAGTAGCTGTGAGCGTGCCACTGCCCTCCAACCTGAGTGACAGAGACTCCGATTCAAAAAAAAAAAATTAGCCAGGTGTGGTGGTGGCATGCCTGTATTCCTAGCACTCAGGAGGCTGAGGTGGAAGGACCACTTGAGGCTAGGAGTTTGAGGCTGCAGGGAGTCATGATCACACCACTGTGCTCCAACCTGGGCAACAGAGTGAGACCATCTCTACAGAAAAAGAAAAGAAAAGAAAAAAAGCCTCCAGCCCCCAGGTTGTGCCTGGAGGGTCCTGGAGCGAAGGGACCCCACGGCAATCTGGCATTAACAGGTCCTGAGAATTGGGCACCCGAGTAGCAGGCGCCAAAGCGTCCAGAACGTTCTGTGCAACATCTCCCCGGTTTGGAGCTCATCAACCCTGTGCTTGTTGAGGTCATTTTATGAAAAGCAAAAATAGCTTCCAAAAGAGCTCTGGTCATCCTGGCTAAGGGAGCCAAGGAAACAGAGACTGTCATCCCTGTAGATGTCATGAGACGAGCTGGGATTAATGTCACTGTTGTGGTACTGGCTGGAAATGACCCGGTGCAGTGCAGCCATGATATTGTCATCTGTCCTGATACCTGTCTTGAAGATGTACAAAAAAGAGGGACCACATGACGTGGTGGTTCTTCCAGGAGGTAGCCTGGGTGCATGGAATTGTCTGAGTTTGCCGCGGTGAAGGAACTCCTGAAGGAACAGGAGAGCAGGAAGGGGCTCACGGCAGTCATCTGCACAGGTCCTACTGCTCTTTTGGCTCATGAAATAGGTTTTGGAAGCAAAGTTGCAACACACCCACTTGCTAAAGACAAGATGATGAATGGAAGTCACTACAGCTACTCCCAGAACTGTGTGTCAGTTGGCCTGATCCTCACCAGCCGCAGGCCTGGGACTGGCTTCCAGCTAGCTCTGCTGGATCATGGAGGCCCTGGGCGGCAAGGAGGTGGCAGTATACATGAGGGCCCCACTGGTCCTCAGAGACTAGAGCAGGGAACGCGCTGCCAGGTAGAACACCCCCTCGCCGACCCTGCAGGAGCAGAGATTCCTGGAGAGGCTGCTTCACTGCTGCTGTGAAGGCAGCTGCCAGAGGCTTCTCTGCCACAGGTTGTGTTTGTACATTTCTGAGCCTTGTTTGCACAATAAACGTGGCATTTAGCAAACTTAAAAAAAAAGATATAATAAAAAATTTGCTTCATGTGACTTTATTCTATAAGTCATTTTTAAATTTATGTTTTCTTACTTCCATCATAGTAAAACAACTTTGACATGGCAGTACACAGTTGACTTTGAGGATACTGCAGGAGCAACCGATAAATGAGTTTTTTTCCAATCAAAGGTGACTATTTTGTTTGGTGTTTCTGTGAATTGTGTGTGTGTGTTTGTGCTCACAGGCATGCTAGGGTTTACCTGTGAGGAGACGTGAGATGAAGGAAAGGAGACAGCCTCATGGGGGTGATGGTGCCTCTGGGAGATAAGAGGGTGCGAAGGGGAGCAGGGGAAGGGCGCAGGGGTCAGAGAGGTGATTGAGGGTGGGGAGGGCTCTGAGGGAGAGAAGTGAGTGGACCTAAGTAGGCAGTTCAGTGGGCGTATTCAGAGGACATGCTGGTCTCCAACAGTGAAAGCTTTTTCTGCCCCTGGAACTCAAGAACCTTCCTTGTAGTTGTGAATTCCAGGGGCCTGGGGGAGACCTTCTCTTTCCCCCACCACAGAGGGTATGGGGGGGGGCAAACGTCTTTTTAAATAGAGACAAATCTCATCTTTCACAGTCATAGGGGAATATAAGATCCTCAGAAGAGGGCGCATGACCAGAGTCCTGCTTTGTTGTGAATGAGTGGCATCCGGTCCTTTCTTTCCTGGGAGCCCATCTGGGCCTAGGCTGGGGGAGTGTCCTGTTGAGACCTTAGGCGGTAGAGAAGCAGCAATGGAGGAGGTCCCAAGAACCCTAAAGACAGAGACGTTGTGGTCTTGGGGGTGTGACAGAAGGCCTTAGGAGACAGATTCATCCATTTGCCCAACAGAGGACAGAACCTTCAGGCCTGCGATTAGGTCAGCCTCGGGGCTGGGGACGTTCTTGGTCAATAGCAGGACTTTGATTTATGTAATGGGCTTATGTAATGTCATTACATAACATCATTAGGGGCATCGCAAATTGGATTCTATTTCAGGCTCTACAGAAGCCAGGCCCGGGGCTCCCTTCCAGCCCAGCAAGAGAGGATTCCTGTGGGCCCAGTGCCCCTTGCTTCCACTGGGATTTCATCCCTCGAGTTTTCGCTGGGGGCTTTTCAGGAGACCCTCTGGGTCTTGCCCTTTGCCCCCCCTCGACTTCTCCCCAGAAGAGCTGTATTTTTGGTGGACAAGGCTCTCTCCAGAGTGGCTATGTCCTCAGGATCCATGCCCTTCAGACGACGGACCTTGTCTCTTGTCTCAAAACATGCTTGTCCTTTTCAGACATCTGCTCCCCACGCTGTACCTGCCCCCCCCAAGTGTCATCCACCCAAGCCCAGTCTGTGGACAGCCTGGACTATTTGTACCTTCCCCTATCCCGTCTCTTGCCTACAGTTTCTCTTCCCCAACTCCTGCTTTCCAACTAATCCTCCCACTGTTAGGCTTGTTACACCCCAGCTTGGAAATTTCTGTTCATCTGAATATCCAGACTCCTTAGTGGTTGCCACATTGTGTCTCCTTATGCTAAGGATGTGTCTGTCTCCCTCTGGGGGTGGCACGCTTCCCTGGCACGGAGCACGGCGCCCCCCTAGCCAGCGCGCAATGTTTGTTCTAACTCGAGGCTGTCTGCAGTTGGCCCCAACAAACTTTTTCAACTTATTTTCCAAATCTCCTGGGTGCAAACACTGCTTTAATGCCAAGGGATCTTGTTCTTGTCTCCCAAGCATGCTATGGTCTTTTTCACCTCCTCTCCTTGCCTCCCTTGGTTTTCCTATCAGGAAGTGCCCACCTGCCTTGATTTCCCCCTTGAATCCTACCTGTTTTTCAAGCCCAGAAAGAGGCTGCCTCCTGGAGGTGACCTTTTCCTATGACCTCACATAGGACCTCCTCATTTAAGCTCTCAAGGTTGTGCTGTTGTTTCCTACTTTATCAGATGTCACCAGCAGTTGTTGGCTGTGTCTAAGTATGTCTAAAACATGCTGAGTGCTTCCTGTGACCGAGGCTCCTACTTAATTCTCCTAAATACCCTTTGGTATGGGGATTGCTACCCTTATTTCATAGGTAAGAAAATGGAGGTTTATGAAGCCTGGGCTTTTTAATAACTGCAAATGAGACAATTTAAACACCCAAGATATATTAAGATCCACCTAACATATGGTGAATTGTCAACAAAGATGACTGAAACGTCTCCAGTCCCTGTAGGAGGCATGTGACTTTGCCATGTGATTTGGCTGCTGTTCCCACCAAAGATTTGTCAAGGCACACCTCTCAAACTTGCTGGGCCTTGTGACTTGATTTGATTAAGAAAATATGGCAGAAGTGACAGATGATGAAGTCGGAGCCTCATCTGTCCAGGCCCCTGAGAGCACTTTGAGGGCAAAAGTCATGTATTCCTGTCTTTGTATTCCCAGGATCCAGCACATTCGAGTCCTCACGACATGTTTATTTAATTGCACAGTTGAAAAAAGAGCTTTTACAAGTCTTACCTGTTAGGGTACGGACGGACGGGGTGAGGGTGGAGAGGAGAAGTGAGGCGAGGTGTGCAGCTCTGCTGGGGCTGGCAAGTCGGAGGTGCACGCTGGCAACCCAGACATCCGAGTAGATGCAAAGAATTGCGCACAAAGAGGTTAAGAAAAAGAAAAGTTTATTTAAAAGTAAATTAGAGAGAGAAAGCGAAGGAAGAGAGAAGATTCACCTCCCCAAGGTGGGGGAGGGGGACCAAAGCCAGGAAGCATGGCAACAGCCATGGCTTAAAAGAGCATATGGCCACACCAGACTCTAGCAAGGCAATGGCCACTGGTTGCTTGTGGTTGAGTCCTTTTAACTATTTCCCCAGATGGGGGAAGATCATTAAGGTGATTGGGTGGTGGTCTGCTCTAGGTCTTTACAAAAGGGCAGGTAAGCTCAGGTACTGACATCAGGTGATGGACAGCAGGCAGATGGGTGGGTTAGTCACATGATTGCTGCCATGGTGGGGCTTATCTGTGTCATGTAGTTCACAGAGGCCCTCGGTCTTGACAAGGAACCTAAAAGCTTACTAGAGATTATTATGCTAAACCATGAATGGTTGGGTTGTCCTGATCTTGCATCTGAAGGAGTTTTGCCAACGGGGATGGGATAGGCTGCTGCTTGTTTTGCAGTAGAATATCTGAACGCTTTCTAATGGTTAAGCTGAGGCAAAAAGACTAAAGAACAAGCTAAGTTTCTTCTAGGTTTCTATAGGTACCTTTCATTACCTGTCTCAAAATCTCTCCCCTGCTAGGTAATCTTACTGTCTAAAAATCATCTTTTCAGAGTTATAGCTTTGGGCCCAGAGATAGTGACAACAAAATTCAAATCCCAGAGATCTAATACATTCAACAATACATTTTTTCTTTTCACTTGGCAGCCAGGATGCTTAAAGCTAAATTTACTGCTCAAATGCAATTATATGAGTTAGATATCTGGTCTATTTCACGTATGTTAGATCTCGGTGGGAGAGGAGAATGTGAGAGAGAGAGAGAGAGAGAGAGAGAGAGCAGACCTTGGTGGGATCTCCAAAAATGTTAGATCGCACTCCCAGAGGGGCCTCTGGAATGTTAGATCAGGCCTGCTGGGGGTGTGGGTGTCTGGTGTGCAATCAGGTGGTGCGAGAAAGATGCAAAGAATTGCACAGAAGTTAGATTAAAAAATCTAGTTTAATTAAAAACTAAGAGAGCCGGCCTCGGTGGCTCAGCCTGTAATCCCGCATCTTGGGAGGCTGAGGTGAGTGGATTGTCTGAGCCTGTGGGTTCGAGACCCGCCTGGGCAACTTGGTGAGACCTCATCTCTACAATAAATCAAGAATTAGCTGGGCGTGGTAGCGCACGCCTGTAGTTCCAGTTACTTGGACGGCTGAGACGGAAGGATCGCCAGAGCCCAGCAGGTCGAGGCTGCCGTGGCCAGGAGCAGCCACTGTACTCCAGGCTGGGTGACAGAGTGAGACTCCAACTAAAAAAAAAATTAAGCCGGGCTCAGTGGCTCAGCCTGAAATCCCGCGCCTTTGGGAGGCTGAGGTGAGTGGATTGCCTGAGCCCGTGGGTTCGAGAGCTGCCTGGGCAGTGATACCTCATCTCTACAATAAATCAAAAAATCAGCCGGGCGTGGTAGTGCATGCCTGTAATTCCAGTTACTCGGAAGGCTGAGGCGGAAGGATAGCCAGACCCCAGCAGGCGAGGCTGCGGTGGCCGGGAGTGGCCACTGCACTCCAGTCTGGACGACAGAGTGAGACTCCAACTCAAAAAAAAAAAAATTAAATTAAAATAAAAAAATAAAAACAGAGAGAGAGAGAGAGAGGGAGAGAGAGAGAAAGGAGAGTCACCTGTCTAAGGTAGGGGAGGGGGCCAAAGCTTAAGTAAGCATGGGCTGGCCATAGCTCAAAAAGCACATGGCTACACCACAGCTCAACAAAGCAATGGCTACTGGTTGCTGGTTGCTCACGTTTGAATGCTTTTAACACTTCCCTTTGATGGAGGAAGGTCATTAAGGTGATTGGGTGGTGGTCTGCTCCATGTCATCAGGAAGGGGAAGGTAAGCACATATACTGACGACAGGTGATGGATAGCAGACAGATGGGAGGGTTAGTCACGTGATTGCTGCCATGGAGGTGGGCTAGATGGGAGGAGACAAGGGGAGGAGTTTTTTTTCCTGCAAGAGACCTGTCAGACATTTCCAATCCATAAGCTCCTTAGCAAAAGGTGGTCTTATTATCATTTCTATGACTTTGGCCAGCTAAGGGGTGATCTTTGATCTTCCACCTTTGACAAGGAACCTAAAAGTTTCTTAGAGATTATCATGCTAAACCATGAATTGAATGGTTGGGTTGTCCTTGTCTTGCATCTGATGGAGATTTGCTGAGGAGTGGGGTAGGCTGCCAGCTTGGCCTGCAGTAAAATGTCTAAATGCTTCCTAAAACCTGCCTATTGGAAATTTATCTATCTATGTCTAACCTGTGCTAAATTCAAAGCATGTCAGTCAGTCTAAGCAAAAATGGCTATGCTGAGGCAAAATGTGAACTAAGTTTATTCTAAGTTTTTTTGAGTCCCTCCTTTCAATATACTTTATGTCCCCCTCCCTCATTCCCCAGCCTCATTTTAATATACCCACATTTGTTGGTCATTACTGCAAACCCTCTGTGGAAGCCCACAGTATATATGTATTAGATGAGATGATAGCTACACAGACTGAGAAGAGAGGAGAGTGCCACAACTTGGGGAAGGGTACAGAAAGGAAAAATAGAAATATTAGTGTTGGTGGGGCCAACACTAATTTTATAGATCAGTGGCTCCTAACTTTTTGTTAACCATCAAGCACTTTGTTAAGACGTTTAAAGCTTCTTTCAATCAGGCACAGTGGCTCATACCTGTATTCCCAGCTCTTTGGGAGGCCAAGGCGGGAGGATTGTTGGAGCTTAGGAGTTCAAGACCAGCCTAGGCAACATAGCGAGATATTGTCTCTAAAACAAAATTTAAAAATTAGCCAGGCGTAGTGTAGTCTCATGCCTTGTAGTCTCAGCTATTCTGGGGACTGAAGCAGAAGGATTGCCTGAGTCCAGAAGGTCGAGGCTATGGTGAGCTGTGTTTGCGCTACTACACTCCAACCTGGGTGACAGAGTAAAACCCCAATTCAAACATAGATAGATAGATAGATAGATAGATAGATAGATAGATAGATAGATAGATAGATAGATAGAATAAAGCTCCCTTCAGAGTAACACGCATATAAATAATAGTGTGCATATAATTTCATAGTACTTGGGCATACCTCCCCAGCTCCCTCCAAGGGTCCTCATAGTCCCCCAAACTGGTTTAAACATCTCTGCTCTCATCTGACATGAGAGAACTGAGGCCTGGAGGAGAGTGGCTCCCAGGGGGACTGAAAGGTGAGAGGGAGAGGAAGAGCAGGACAGGCCCTACTAGCAGGTTCCGGTTATCCTTGTAACCATGCACCTGGGCTACCCCTGGCACAGGAAGAGCCTGTGGGGACAGAGAAACCCCTGCCCCGGCTCTGTATCCCCCTTCCTACTCAGCAGGCTGGGGACAGTGGGATATTAACACCCACAACAAAGGTATACCAAGGATATGGGGTCAGATAAGACTCATAGGTACCCCAAAGGAGCCTTCCATCCTCGCCCCCTCAACCAGACAGATGCACCCTGCCTGGCTGGCCCTGGAGGCTGAGTGACACACCCAGGAGGGCACCTGGGTCAGAAACAGAAGCCCGGGCTCTTTGCACTCTGATAGCTGCTCTGAACTACACGCCCCTCCGCCCCCCGCCGCCCGCCGTCTGTGCAAAGCATTCTAATAAGACGCTTTTCATTTTGCAGCTGCAGCGGCGCAGCCTGCACAAACTTCTGTCTGATTTTGCTGTTTCAGGAAGGAAACAAAGCAGAGATAGCTCACCCCTCGCCCCCACTTCTATTTCCAGTCAAGGTCATGGCTTCTCTTCAGCCCTGAGGAGCAGTCTTCTGGGAGCCCATGCTAGTTACCACCTATCAGGCCTTAGAGAGTGGTCTTTTTTGCTTCCCACAGCTCTGTGAGGTGAACTCCTAAGGGAAACATTGCTGAATGGGTCAAGGGGAGAGTCCCAGAAACATGGATTATCCATTTTAAATCAAGTGGGTGCTTAGGTACTCGAGAACGCCTGCAGGGGGAGGGAGGAATCTAGTATCTATCTAGGATTGCTATGGAGATCTGTCTTTTGCAAATGTAACTGGTTAATTAAAAGCTGAACTTGGTAGGTGGCAATCAAGAAGAAACTTTTTTTTCTTTTTCCATCATCACAGTCAAACCCATTCTGTCAGACCTACCTTCCCTACTGGATTAGTTTTCTATTGTTGTGTAACAAATCACTTCAAAATTGAGCAGCCTAAAACAACAACCCTTTATCTGCTTACAGTTCTGCAGATTAACAGTTTGAGTGGGCTCAGCAGAGTGGTTTTTGGTCTCACCTGGGGTCCTTCATGCAGGGGTGGTCATCTTGTGGCTCTTGTGTTCGACTAGATCTGGATGGTCCAAAATGGCTCCATTCTCATGTCTGTGCTTGATACTAGCCACAGGCTGGGCCTCTCTCTCTACCTCTGGGAGGTTGGCCTGGGCTTCTGATATAGCAGTTCTGTATTCCAAGGGGATATGGCCTTTGTTCCAGCACTCATGCAGTGTCACTTCTGCCATATTTTCTTGATCAAATCAAGTCACAAGGCCCAGCAAGGTTCAAGAGGTGGGCCTTATGAAATCTTTGGTGAGAACAGCCACCAAGTCAGGCAAGGTCACATGCTACCTACAGGAACCAGAGAAGTTTCAGTCATCTTTGCTGACAACCCACCATATGTTAGATGGCGCTTAATATATCTTGGGTGTTTCAAGTGTCTTATTTTCAGTTATTAAAAAGCCCAGTCTTATCTAACTACAAACTTCAATATCTTACCCACTTTGAAGCTTCTCTCCTATCGCTGTGGGGGCTGATCTATGCATCTGTTCAGATGAGAAAACATCTCATCAGAAAAGGCCAAGGTCTCAGTGGTCTCCATCTTGTTCTCCCACTCCTCTTCCTCACACCCTGGGCCTGACAGGGAGGAGGGGAGGAGAAAACCTCCTGTTTGACCAGTGTCACTGTCACCCGACACAGGTATCCTCTGTGTGGCAGGATGCTGCTGGAATGTTGGCTTTTTCTCTCACGGGTAAGTTTTTCTAGATCACTTGCTTCCTGTGTGGGGCCATGTGTGGTCTCTCTGCTCCCTGATAAGAGTGATGCTCCCTCTGGATGACCTCTCTTCAGTTTTTGCTCTGCTGGTACAACCCAAACAGCAGGTTATTCCCCACATGGGCAGTTTTCTCCCCTGCTTCTCTTCCTTCCTTCTTCTTTGCAGACCAGCCTTCCTGCTTCTTCACTCATGGACCGTGGTGAGAGTGGCCTTTCTGCAGCTTCCACACTGAGCAGTTACTGGTGCAGTCATTCAAATGACTGCTCGACTCCCTCAATTCCAGATTCCTGAGAGAGAGAATCTGATTGGCTAAGCAAGGTTGAGTTTACCCCAGGTTTGGTCAGCTGTTATCAAGGGAATGGGAACACATAGTTGTACTATGTATCCTGCCCTGTCCCTGTTTATGGGGAAAATGGGAGTTCCCTAGTGAAAGGGTGGTCACTGGCTCCCAGGCTGGACAGACAAGTCCAAGTATCTACTGCAGTGGGCAGTATTATCACTAAAATCAGTCCTATGTTAACAACTGCTATATTGAGAGTTCTAGAAGATAATCAGATTTATTAACTATGAAATCATTGGGGTCACTTAGAAAGCTGCTTCAGTAGAGTGATGGGGGCAAAAATTAGGTTGCAAGTGATTGAGGGTAAGTTGGAGTGAGGAAATGGAGAAAAGATATGTAGACCACATGGAATAGACACCTAATTTTTATGTATTCAGTGCTGCTGTTCTTTGGGGGAAAAGCACCCCTTATTCTTCCTGCTTCACCAATGTGGCCAAGAAACAGTTGCTGTGTTCCTGCATGGACCTGCCCTCTAGCACCAGTTGATTGGTCTAGGAGTGGAAACCCAACCCAAACTGGGCCAGTTGGAGCCCTTTCCCAGGATTTTGAACTTTGGACCAGAGAGTATGTGAGTCAGACTCTTTTGAGTAGCCAAAGCTATAAAAAGTAAAACACAGAAGCGTTCATGGGCCACATTTCTTATGTGAATGAGGCTGGTCTTCAGTGAGGGAGAATGGAGCTGACCCCAGAGAAATAGAGAGATGAGAGATGGAGGGGATCTTGGGATCAGATAAGCCATAGATTCTTGGCATTCCTGAAGCCAAACTGTATCCCTGCCTTTCTGTGGCTACTATGGGGATGTGCCCTTGGGTTTTCCTAACAAATCCAGTGCCACTCAGCTGTGAGTAGAACAATGAGAGGACAGCCTGCAGGTGTCAGTGCCTTCAGGGTCTACCTCGTTCATGGGCCTAGGCCATGCTTCTCCCAGGAAGTCCTCAGCCAAAGATGGAACATGGCAGAGCTCGAGGCCTGGCAACTTCTGCCCAAAGTGGAACTCGTCTAACAGGCCACCTCTGCTCCAGTGCTCCCTGTTGGATTGGCTGAGACTTTGAGCCTTGTGGTCTGAGGCTTTACCTGCATGATTCTGTGCCCAGCTCTCTTTTCCAAAGTGTCAGAGGCACATTAGGCCTGAGACTGGTTTCTTCCATTTTCATCTCTTACAGGAGCTACTTCCTTCTCACCCCTCTAATTCTGCCTGCTTCTTGAAGCAAGCCTTTCCATGAATTCAATGAACCAATACATTTACTTCTTCATCTTGGTTTGTTGAGTTAATCTACTTTTGTGATGATTAATTGTGTCAACTTGACTGGACTAAGGGGTGCCAAGATAGCCGGTAAAACACCACTCAAAATACCCTCTCTGAGGGTATTTCTGTAAGACATTAGCATTTGAATCAGTAGACTGAGTAAAGAAGATCCGATCTTGTCAGTGTAGGTGGACATCATCCAATCCATTAAGGGCCTGGATAGAATAAAAATATGGAGAAAGGGCAAATGTGCTCTCTCCTCGAGCCAGGACACCATCTACTGCCCTCAGATATCAGAGCTCCTGGTTCCCGGGTTCAGACTCTGGGACTTACACCAGCACTACTCTCCAATTCCCACCATTCTCAGGCCTTTGACCTCAGATTGGGAGCTACACTATCAGATCCCCTGGTTCCTAGGCCTTCAGGTGCAGACTGAATGCCATTGCCAGCGTTCCTGGGTCTCCAACTTGCAGACAGCATATTATGGGACTTCTCAGCCTCTTAATCATGTGATCCAATTCCCATAATGAATTCCCTCTTGCATACGTATGTCTAACCTATCAGTTCTGTTTCTCCTGAGAATCCTGTCTAATACAACTTCTAAACTTGCAAGCAAGAGAATACTGACATTCTTTACTTACACAAATAGTATTAAAAACATGAAGCAGGTTAGGTCCCCAGCCTCATGCTCAGAACTCCTTGCCCTCCTGAGACCCCTATTTATCTCCCACTACCAGAGGACACAACTGGACTGGTTTCCATTGAACAAGTCATTCTCCTGGACCCTGGCTTGTCCCATAGGTTGGAGGAGGTTGGAGCTCAGAGCCCTACTCCACCAGTGGCAGTAGCAGGAGGTGTCTAGAAAGTCCATTCTAGATGGACTTGGTGGCTCATTCCTGTAATCCCAGCACTTTGGGAAGCAGAGGTGAGAGGATTGTCTGAGTCTGGGGGTTTGAGACCAGCCTGGGCAATTTGACAAGACCTTGTGTCTACAATAAATCAAAAAATTAGCCAGTAGTGGTGCATGCCTGTAGTTCCAGCTACTTGGAAGCCTGAGGCAGGAGGATTGCCTGAGCCCAGCAGGTCGAGGCTGAGGTGGCCATGAACATTCCAACCTGGAAGATAGAGTGAGACACCAACTCAGAAAAACAAAGTCCATTCTTACGGTTTTCAATGGAGAATAAAAGCACAGATTCATGATGAAAACCAGCCCCCACTGGCCACTGATTCCCAGAAGATGGTGGCTGCCCTTTCTTGTTCAGAATGTTCCAGATGAGACAGTGACAGATGCATAGGAGATTCCTGGCTCATTAGGATCCTGGTTGGGTGCAGTGCTACAAGGAGGTGGCAGATCTGACCCTTGCAAGTTTCCTGCTGGGGCGGGGTCAAGGTTATTAACTACCCAACCTTCCCAACACCCAGATGGTGGCCATCCCCAGTGATGGCAATATTCTGAGCACCATTGCATTTCCAATCACTAAAGGAACAGAATGTGGCAGCAGGAGGGCCCTACAAGTTAATTCTCCAATGTCCATCTTCCAGAACACATCCTCCAAACCACACCAGCAGTGATGCCACAAAGGTAGGAGTAATCACTGAGACCCTGAGGCCAAAGCCTGCAGCTAGGGTGTGGCTCTTCCTGGACCACTAGAGCCAGTTCCAGGCAAACACAAGGGGCTGTGCAGGTGGCCAGGCAGGTTTTGTCCTTGACTTGGAAAGCTGAGTTCTGATGAACTGGGCCCCAGATGCAGCAGCAAGCAAAAAATGTAAGAGGAGAGCCTTCTCGGATTGGAGCCCATTAAGGATGAGGGGACCCCAGCAGGACTGTGTCCAAGAGTGCCCCACACTCCTACCTGGGTAGGATTCAATTCACCTTCCATATGGAGAGGAACACATGACCAAAAGGCATCTGTGCACGAATCGAGAAACACTTCCTTACTTGAAGCACATTGTCAAATCAGGCTGGAAGAATTCCATCTACCACAGCACCTTTCTCCATAACATGTTTTTAGGGAAATACGTCCCAATGAAAGGTCTTCTTCTCCATCTGCTCCAATGCAAGTGGCTACTTGGGGGTGCCAAGGTGATGAAATAGCAGCGATGACCCTTGTCTGAACTTTTCAGGGAAGCTGGGCATCCAACCTGGACTCCTTGACATTCACTCACATCTGGGCCCATTTAGGTCCCCGTGAATGGGTCCTGGTGTCACAGCTAAGCTCAGAGCTCGCCGTCATAGCAAGAGGGCTCACCAGTCCCAACGTGATCCTCCCCAATGAAGGATCAGCTCTTCTTCCTGCTTCGGGGCTGGAAAAGAACAGAGAGCCCTACTTGCAGACATCCAGCCAGGGGAAGCCATCCCACATATACAGAGGTCCGTCAAATTGGAGTGCCCATCTTAGAAAGATGGGTCTCCCTATTCCCCACTTTCAAAGAGGAATCAGCTCATCCCTGGAGGGAGTCATCCCACCCTCTCATTCTGAGGACCAAGGTGTCCTCCACTGGGTTTATGACCCCAACCCAGGAGCCTCTGAAATGCTGGTGATTAGCAGAGAGAGAGAGAGAGAGAGGAGACAAGTCAGGGCCTGTGGAACAGATCCTGATGCTTCCTTGTCTGAAAGAGTCCAAGCTACAATTCTTGGGAGCCCAACACCTCCAGACAAGACTTTGGAGCCCTCTTCTAAGCTTAGATTCTCTTGGTGGGAGGAGAGGCCCTTTTAGACATCCATTAAGGAGATATCCATGAAGCTGCCCATCTTCCCCATGATTCTGGACTCCTGGGGCCCACACCCCAGCCCAGATGGCTGGATGGATTTCAACCCAGTATGAGCTTCAGAGTACCTCTGGTCTCTTGCCTGATTCTTGGCTGACAGATCTCAACACCACTTCACTGAAGTGATTCACCCCTTTGACTAGATCCATGACTCTCTCAATAGAAACTGTGGTGTCTTTACTACAGGTGCTCAGACAGGGAGAATTACAGGTCTGTGTGCCTCTTTCTCTCCCCCACCTACTCATTTTTCTACTTCAACATTCCTGCCAGAAGAAATCCTGGTTAAATATCTCTCATAGCTGATAGGTCAATAATTAAATTTGGGGTCTAGATGCAGTGGCTCATACCTATAATCTCAGTTAGAAGGCTGAGGCAGGAGGATTGCTTGAGGCCAGGAGTCTAAGTTTGACACCAGCCTAGGCAACATAGTGAGACCTTGTCTCTATTTAAAAAAAATAAATCAATACCTATAAATAAAATAGTTCTTTTTGAATTTGAGTGGGAAATGGGAGATGGGTGCATCCAAATCCAAGAATGTGAGGTCTCTGGCGTGCTCAATTGGACATCTCTTTCACTGGATTCCTCATTCATACCAGGGAGATCAGCAATGACAGAGAACTTAGCTAGAGGCTGGAAGAGGCCAAGAAGGCCAAGGATCTGCCCCTCAGCTGGCCCTCAGCTCTGCAAAGAGTCACCCAAGGTCCCAGTTGACCATATACACATGAGCCTGCCCAGAAATTTACTGTAACTTTCTGCCCAGTAAAACCCAGAGTGCAGTGCTGGGAAATAATGGGGTGCAAAAAAATCTTCATGGTGAAGAGTTACTGGGTCAATCGGTGATAATTGTTTTTACAGTGCAGACTCAGGATCTGCATTTATTCTTCCACAAAGTTGCAATGTGCATCTACTCAGATATGGCAAGAATAGATGAGACTCCAAGGAAAACAAGCATGTATTGTAGCTGGAGAGCGCAGCAGATGGATAAGGCACCCTTTCCTCTTCCCAAGTTGAGCAGTTGACTGACTGATCTAAGCTTCAATTTCCTCCTCTGCAGAATGAGGATAAAATAACACTTCACTGAGCTGGTGCTAGCTAGGATGAAATGAAATAATGTATAATAATGAAATAATATAGCATAGTGCCTGGCACAATCTGGATGTAAACATAAGCAAAAGTCCATTGGAAAGTGTTAAATCTTATTTTATAAAACTGATCACAGGCAGAACTATTCTCAAATCCTTCCAACATAGGTCCTTTTAAACATCATTATTGTGACCAGCATGTAATAAGTGCTCAGTAAGTACTAGTTCGTGCTGTCGTTGTTATTAAACAGAGTAGCTCAGGCAACACCGAATCCAGTTGGGACTCAGTAGGGACTCAATCCCCAGTAAGGGGCTACTCAGTGCCAGAGAGAAGCAATGATCTGGCAAAAAGCCAAGTCAATGTCAAAGAACTGTTCCTGAAAAATACATGAAGTTTGTTTCAAGAGTCTAAAATGAGAATGTGATCTCAGCTAAAAATCATTCCATTTAAACAGAAACAGAGAAAGGAAAGGCTACCAAATAAACACCGTAGTAGTTGTCTCTCTGACAACTTGTTAAAATGTAATAGTGGTAATAGTTTTTTTTTTTTTCTTCCCCCTTGGGTAACATCATTTCAAATCTTAAAATCCCTTAAGTGTGCTGTCAAATAGTCTGAAAGTGTATGCCTAAAAAACAAAAAAAACTGAGAACCTCTGATGCAGTGGGTTAGAGCAGGGGTCCCCAACCCTCCCTCTGCCCGCCCCTGCACCCTCCCCTCCACCTCTTCCACCCTAGGCCACAGGCCAGTTAGGAACCGGGCCACAGCAGGAGGCGAGAGACAGCCAAGCTCCACTTCCTGTCAGAGCAGTAGCTGCTGGTCCATAATTTTTTTTGAGGTGGAGTCTCATTCTGTCACCCAGGCTGGAGTGCGGTGGTACACTCATGGCCACCCCAGCATCAACCTGCTCGGCTCCAGTGATCCTGCAGCCTCAGGCTTCCAAGTAGCCAGAACTACAGGTGTGCGCTACCACACCCGGCTAATTTTTTTTTAATCGTAGAAACAAGGTTTCACCAAGTTGCCCGGGCTGGTCTCGAACCCGTGGGCTCAGGCAATCCACTCTCCTCAGCCTCCCAAAGTGCTGGGATTACAGGCTGAACCACCGAGCCTGGTCTATAATTTTTTTACTACTTCTATCAGCGCCTCTTTCTTTCTTTTTTTTTTTTTAAATGATGAGTTATATAATCATTTCATTATATATTACAATGTAACAATAATAGAAATAAAATGCACAATAAATGTTATGCACTTAGATCAGCTTGGAACCATCCCTCCCCCCACCTCATCCCACCCCTAGATAAATTGTATTTCACAAAACTGGTTCCTGATGCCAAAAAGGTCGGGGACAGCTGGATTAGAAGTTCTGGCTATAAAATCAGGCAGACATTAGTTTGTATCCTGTATTCACCACTTTTACCAGTTGTGTGACTCCAAACAAGACTTCTACCCTTTCTAAGTCACTTTATTGGGTTGTCACGAGGGTTACGCTAGGTCAAGGGCATTGCTAGGTGCTTGAACATGTAGGGAGCACTAAGGTGATTTGAAATGTGTTGGGTGATTTTTATTTTCTTCCTTATTCTTTCTCCTTTTCCATGCTCTCTAAAATGAAATATTTTAATATCAGGATGAAGATAGACATTAAAAGAAGGTGAAGCTGGCATATGTAGGTGTTTCGATTATCTATTACTGTGTAGCAAATAACCATAGATGTAGTGGCTTAAGGAGACACACGCTTATTACCTGACAGTTTATATGGGTCGAGAGTTCAGGCATGACTTACCTGCATCCCCAACGGGCAGTCAAGATGTCACCAAACTGTGTTCTCAGCTGGAGGATAGACAGGGGGGAAATCTGCTCTAAACCCGCTTGAGTCGGCTGCAGGAGCGAGGCCCCAGCTCCTTGACGGGTATCTGCTGGAGACTCCAGAGGTAACCGAGGTCTTTGGGCTCACCAGCTCTGACCCCAGAGGTAGCTGAGCCCTTGGGTTCATCATCTGCCAGCAATAAGAGGTCTTACATACAGTGGCATGATGGCAGCAGTGACACACATCGCCATTGCCTTATTCTACAGGTTAGGAGCACAAGACACAAGCCCCTTCACACTCAGGAGAAAGGGCTTACAAAGGAGTCAACACAAAGTGGTGGTGGCCATTGTGTGGGAGAGGGGCACCTTAGGGTCTGCCTTCCATGGTAGGTTTAGTTTCATGGCGATAAATGCCAAAGTCTCAAACTCATAATTTCTTCATCTAAAATGGAAGTCCTCCAGGGCTGGGGGGCCTGAATCTTCCAGAGGTCCCATGAGAGAGAGAAGCAGGAGGAGTGCAGGAGGGTCAGGCATGCCTAGGGCGCCCTTCCTGTCACACTCCTGTGTGCCCGAGAGCAAGTTACAAAGCTCATGAGGAAAGGAGACTGGAGGGGGGGGCGGGGAGAGGGAGAGGGAGATGGTGAGAGAAGGAAGGGAAGGAATGAGAAGGAGGGAGGGAGAGAGACAGAAAGAGAGAGAGAAAAGGAAAGTGGTTGGTGGGAGGGGATGGGGGAGAGAGAGGGGAGAGAAAGGGAAGGGAGGAAGGGAGGGAGTGAAGTGAGAGAGACAGAGAGAGAGAAAGAGGGAGGGAGAGGGGAGGGAGAGGGAAAGAGAGAAGAGGGAACAGAGGGCAGGGGAGAGAGAGACAGAGAGAGAAAAGGAGGGAAGGAGGGAGGGAGAGAGGATGGGAGAGAAAGATGGGGAGAGAGAAGGGAGGGAGAGAGAAAGGGAGGGTGGGAGAGAGAGAAACAGAGTGAGGGTGGTGGGAGAGAGAGGGGAGGGGGGGAGAGAGAGAGAGAGACAGAAAGAGAAAAGCAGAGGGAAGGAGGGAAGAGAGGATGGGCGAGAGAGAAGGGAGGGAGGGAGGAAAAGTGAGAGTGTGGGAGAGGGAGGGCAGGAGGAGAGGGAAGAGACAGAGAGAGAGATGGGAGGAGGGAGGGACAGGAGAGAGGGTGGAAGAGAGAGAGAGGAGAGGGAAAGAAAAGAGTTGGGGAGAGAGGGGAGAGGGAAAGAAAGAAGAGGAGAAAGGGAGGGAAGGAGGGTGGGAGAGAGGTAGGGGTGTGTGTGTGTGTGTATTTGTGTGTGTGTGTGGAAAGGTAGCTCTACACAGACAGCTTAAGAGTGAGAATGAGCCGGGCTCGGTGGCTCAGCCTGTAATCCCGCCTTTGGGAGGCTGAGGTGACTGGATTGCCTGAGCCCGTGGGTTCGAGACCCGCCTGGGCAGTGAGACCTCATCTCTACAATAAATAAAAAAATCAGCCGGGCATGGTAGCGCGTGCCTGTAATTCTGGCTACTCGGAAGGTTGAGGCGGAAGGATCACCGGAGCCCAGCAGGTCGAGGCTGCAGTGGCTGGGAGTGGCCACTGCACTCCAGTCTGGGCGACAGAGTGAGACTCCAACTCAAAAAAAAAAAAAAAAGAGTGAGAATGGGAGTGGATCATCATCACTGATGTTTCTTTTTTGTACATGGAGTTCAGCATCCCATCTTTCTATTTCTTTTGAACACTGGCTCATGGGCATCACCTTTGATGTTACTGAGCAGAACAGAGGGAAAACCTCCTAACACGAGTGTTCCAGAACATTCTCTTCCACTTACTGGGACAGATCTATAAATAGAGGCCACAGCAAAGATGGAAAGCTCCAAAGTGAAGAGTCATTAGTGCTGAGAGAATAAGGAAGCAGGACCGAAGAGGGGCTGGAATGATTTTAGGAAAAAAGAAAGAAAGAGACACTCATTAGAGACACATGTAGGCTCTGGGGGACGCAGCTCAAGTGAGGAGCATATAAAGTAGACTTCATAGACCAGAGTTCAAGTTCACATAACTTCTGAGTAGCTTAGACATGTTGGCATAATGGTCTAATTGGGCCCATCTCTCTGTTCACAGGTAGCAGTGACACCGCATGAAGTTTAATTCCCAAAGGAGTTTATGTGAAATGTCATGACTCTGAAAAGATTTTTTTTTTGAGTTGGAGTCTCACTCTGTCGCCCAGACTGGAGTGCAGTGGCCGCTCCCGGCCACCGCAGCCTCAACCTGCTGGGCTCCGGCGATCCTTCCGCCTCAACCTTCCAAGTAGCCAGAATTATAGGCATGTGCTACCACACCCGGCTGATTTTTTGATTTATTGTAGAGATGAGGTCTTGCTGCGCAGGTGGGTCTCGAACTCACGGGCTCAGGCAATCCACTCACCTCAGCCTCCCAAAGGGACTCTGAAAAGTTTTTAGTCAAGTCAGTGGAGCCTCGGGCCCTGGGGCAGGGGGTCAGGTGGGGGAAGTTGGCTTCCTGGTTGGGAACATGCCAGCCAGGAGGAATGAGGAAACACGAGATCAACCTTGACAGAAATGAGCCCCAGACCTGGCAAACCCACTAGAAGAACAGATTCCCAGGACACAACCCAGAATTGCAGGCGTGAGTCTCAGGGAGTCAGTGTAGGACATCTGTGCTTGTTACAAGAGCTGCCACCATTGTGCCGAGTCCAGGTTGGATAACACTGAACCCAGTGAACTCTAAGATACTGCAGAACATTAGGGGGTCTGAGTCCCACCTTTCACTGCAGAAAGATTTCTTTCAATTTGTCTAAAATTTACTTTTTCCAGTTTCATAGGGGGTGAGAGGGGACTTCTTCTAAGTGAGAATACCTAATATTCATGGAGCACCTGAGTTGAAATCCACCTCCCTGACCCCTTAGGTGGGTTAGCTCATGAAATACAACATCTCTGTGTTAGATACCACAGTCCTTGCAGAAGAAGAAACTGAGGCTCAGAATGGTTGGAAAAATACACTGCCTCAGTTTACACCCTGGCTCCACCATGTACTAGTCCTGTAACTTTGGGAGGAGGTTTCTTCCTCCTCTGAAAATGAAGATTATAATAGTTCTAGTGCACCTGCCCCATAGGATTGTGTTGAGAGCTTTAAATAAATCAACATGAATAAAAGGCTTCAAACCGTGCCTGTCATGTGGTTACCACTCGGTACACACGTCTTTATTTTGACTTTATTTAGCTCTCCTCATTTAGAAATGGCAAACAAGGCCCTGTTCATGTATTCTATGTTCTTAAGCATTTAAATGGAGGCCCTGTGTTAGTGTTCTTGGGCTGCTATGGCAAAATACCACAGACTAGGTGGAGCTTAAGCAACAGAAGTTCATTTTCTCACCGTTCTGCAGGCTGGGAAGTCTGAGATCAAAGTGATGGCTGATTTGATCCCTGGTGAATGCCAACTTCCTGGCTAGAAGAGGAGCTGCCTTCTTGTTGTGTCTTCACATGGGAGGAGGGAGGGGAGAGAGAGAAAGGAGAGAGAGGAGAGAGAGAGAGAGAGGAAAGAGAGGGAAGAAAGTGTGAGAAAGAAAAGAGAGGGGTGGGGGAGAGGGAGAGAGAGAAAGAGGGGAGAAAGAAGGGGGAGAGACAGAATGAGAGAGAGAGAGAAGGAGGAGGGAGAGAGGGAGAGAGAGACTGAGAGAGAGAGACATAGAGATAGAGAGAGAGCAGGTGAGCATACACGCAGACACTCTGGTGTCACTTCTCCTAGGGCTACCAGTTACATCATGAGACTTCTGCCTTCATGATCTCATCTTGCCCTGATTACTTCCTCACTCCACATACAGTCCCGTAAGGGATGAGGGCTTCATATGAGTTGTGTCGGGGTGTGTACAAGCAGGTCATCACAGGCCTTTAGACTTTTTCCTGCAGATGATCTGAGACAAACTCTCTAAACCTGGTTCCCAACCTCCCTAAAGGCGGTCAGACCACCTGTCCTTCCTCACAAGCCATTAATAAATATTAGGTGACCTCTCTTAAATGTAAGAGCACTCAAAGGTGGTAGTTAGGACCCCTGTGGCTCCCCTCCCCACCCTCCTGGCTTAGGACACAGAGGCTGATGCATGCCTGGTTCTGAGGAAGGTTGATAGAAACAGGTGGGGTAGAGAAAATGGGTCCTCTCCTAAGCATGGCATGCAATATGTCAGTAGCCTGAGGGTGGCCCACACTGGCACCTGCACCTGTGGCTGGAGCCCCTGCAGCCTTTCAGGGCTGTTCACTGGCCTCTTTGCTTGGCCTTCCTGTGCCTTTCTCTGGGTTCAGGTAGGAGCTTCCTCGTCCCCTTTTTTGTTGCTCAGCACCGAGTGGAGGAGCCCTCTGTAAGCTGGGAGTAGTAGCTCTCAGTAGACACCCTCCTTCCCTGTTATTGTCCCTGCACTTTGAGGCTCTAAATCACCTATAGCATGATTGAGGCATGTATGTTCAATAGAAGTTCCGTGAAATAATAAGAGCATATAGGGAGGTTCTACCTGCAGAAACTAGAGAGAGGGGGCAGGCCAGGTTGGTTTTGTGTCTCTCCCTCCAAATAATTACATGGATTGGCACAAACTTTAACATTTTACCATGATTTTTTAAAATTTATTTTTTGAGTCGGGGTCTTACTCTGTTGCCCAGGCCAGAGTGCAGTGGCACCGCAGCCTCCACCTCCTGGGCTCAGGTGATCCTTCTGCCTCAGCCTCCTGAGTAGCTGGGGCTAAAGGCACGCACTACTATGCCTGGCTAATTAAAACAAATTAAAAATATTTTGTAGAGACGAGTTCTCGCTATGTTGTCCAGGCTACTTTCAGGGATCTTATTTGAGCCGTGTGCTCAGCTTGAGATTTTCAAGGTAAAAATTAATCTCACATCAGATCTGACAGGTATATACAGCCTGGAATTGAGGCATGATTTTGCAGTTTACCTTGCTCTCCTCATTCACTTCCTCCAAGCAGGGGTCCCTTCCACAGCATGCAGCAGGTGAACATTCTCATCCAAGCCCAGCATTGCTGCCTGGAGCTGCCCTCTGCCAAGCGTATCCCTCACAAGCTGCCTCCCTTCACCCCTGGCTTCCTCCACACAGGCTCTTCTTGGAACTTAACTTAAGGCTCTGAATACAGTCATGCATCCTTAATGATGGGGACACATCTGAGAAATGCATTGTTAGGCAATTTTGTGGCTGTGCGAACATCATAGAGTGACAAACCCAGATGGTACAGCCTACTACACACCTAGGCTTGTTGCTCCTAGGCTACCAATCTGTACAGCATTGACTGTACTGAATACTGTAGGCAATTATAACAAATGGGAAGTATTTGCATGTCTAGACATAGAAAAAGGTATAGGCCATTACCTTGCTAAGCTATGGTGTGGCCATGTGCTCTTTGAGCTATGGCTAGGCTATGTTTTCTGATTTTGGCCCCCTTGGGGAAGTGAATCTCTTCTTTCTCTCTCTCAATCTAGTTTACTTTTAAAATAAACTATATTTTCTAATCTACAAAAAAGAAAAAGGTACAGTAAAAACATGGTATTATAATCTTATAGGCCAACCTTTGCATGTGCGGCCTGTCATTGACCAAAATGTCACTATGTGATGCATGATTGCACTTACCATGCATCTATCTTCTCTCAAACCCACACTAACTAGAAAGGGGACATCTGGTTCTGTTGTTGGAGCTTTTATCCCCTGGGGACAAAACTCTGATGCAGAACGCAGAGCAAAACGCAGACTGTTGTGAAGTGAAGATGTGTGTGGCACAGGCAGACGTGAGGTCACTAGGGGAAACAAGAGGAGCCAGGGGCTTACAGGGTGTGATGGTTGAGGGCACCTGGGATTTCAGTTCCCTAAGAACTGTAGAAGACAAACAGAGCTGAAGGGCAGACAGATGAGCCCTGGAAACATAAAACCCTCCTGGATTTGACCTAGGGCTCTTCTCACATTCAGTTGAATGCTCAACCTCCCAAACGGAATCCCTTCATGGCAAGTCCTCAAGTCGGCCCTGTTTCTAGGGCACTCATTGGTATTGATGAACTTGTCCTCATCAGGGGTCATGGGTTCCAGCTAAGTCATACTCTGTTCCCCACAGCCTCTTCCCTGCCAGGGCCTGCTCCATGGGGGGATGACACACCCAGCCTTGCTTTCTTCTGTGACAGGCCCTGAAGACAGTGCCTATTTCAGCGTTCCACCACGGCACCTTCATATTTCTTTTTGTAGAAGAGGGGCTTTATTTGCTTAGCAAGTTCATCCTTTTTATTTAGATTCATTTGATATATTATAAAAGGTTTATTGAGCACCTGCTATGTGCTCAATTGTAGGAGCCAAGGGAGCAGTCATGAACAAAAGGGCCATACATTTCTGCCCTTGGGGATCTTATGTTCTCTAGAGAATACAGAAAATAAGCAAAATAAATAAACAAAGGAGTAGCTTGCTAGCTAATGCTATCGAGGAAAGCAAAGCAGGTGGAGGAGGATACAGAGGGTTGCAGTGGTACATTATAGCTTTAATAGAGTGGTTAGGGAAAGTCTTTCTGAAAAGACAAGACTTAAGTTCAGAGGTAACTTAGTTTCCATGCCACCAATGAATACAAATAGCAAAGCTTTCTAAAGATGGTTTCCCTACCTTTTACATAAGATTGGGGGGGAAAATGCCCATTGTCCTTAGCAAAGAATAAGAACATCAAGGGATGGGGGATCTAGTGGATATTATGGGTTGCTCAAGCACTGCTATTTGGGTAAAAATTCATTATGACTAAGATTTAAGGCAGTGAACAAGCAGTATCCTGGGACTTAGATCAGAGGTGGCAAATATCTGTCTACTTAGGAGGAATGATATACCACTAAAAGTTAGCACACCTAACACTTGATTTTGGTTTCTAAACACCATTCTCTCTGAAATGAAACAAGCCTCTAAGAAAATGGTTGCTCCCAAATCTGGAGCAGGGAGAATACAAAGGGAATCTTTTTTTTTTTTTTTGAGTTGGAGTCTCACTCCATCACCCAGACTGGGGTGCAGTGGCTCACTCATGGCCACCCCAGCATCACCTCTCTGGGCTCAGGTGATCCTTCTGCCTCAGCCTTCCAAGTAGCTAGAACTACAGGGGCATGCTACCATGCCTCGCTAATTTTTTGATTTATTGTAGAGATGAGGTCTCATCAAGTTTCTCAGGCTGTACTCAAACCCATGGACTCAGGCAATCCCCTCACCTTGGCCTTCCAAAGTGCTAGGATTACCGGCTTGAGCCACTGTGCCTGGCCCTGTCTTCTTTTTTTAGTGGTAGGACACAGAAACCAATTTGGCATCCAACTGGTCAAATGTGGGACAATTCGAGCATCAAAAAGAATTAAGTACAGTAACAAAAGAATCCATGAGTTCATAGTGGTACTAAAAAGGAGAGAGTGGTTGGAAAAGTTCTTCTTTAGCTCTTCTTTACAGAAGATGAAATCTAATAAATATAGAGGGAATGACATTTTTAAATATTATTTTGCAATCACCAGTGTAGTAATTTAGGCAACAATTATCAATAGATGCTAGAATTATCCAGTGAAAGTTGTTGAGGAACAAAATAGTGACAGTCTCAAAGTACTGTCAAATTAACAATGTATTAATTACAAAGGAAAGAAGCGTATTTACAGGGAAGCAATCTGGTAGGTACCATCATAATCCAGCAATTACATTTATCAGCTCCTACAATAGGAAAAGTTGATGATATATGATATATACTTCCCGACATAGGCAATCACCTATGTAGTATCCTTGCTAAAAAATATTTAACCTGGCCGGGCTTGGTGGCTCAGCCTGTAATCCCAGCGCTTTGGGAGGCCGAGGTGAGTGGATTGCCTGAACCCGCTTGTTTGAGACCCGCCCGGGCAACTTGGCGAGACTTAATCTCTACAATAAAATAAAAATTAGCTGGGCGTGGTAGCGAATATAGGCGCGCCTGTAGTTCCAGCTACTTGGAAGGCTGAGGCAGAAGGATCGCCAGAGCCCAGCAGGTTGAGGCTGTGGTGGCCTGGAGGGTGCCACTGCACTACAGTCTGGCCAACAGAGTGAGACTCCCACTCAAAACAAAAACAAAACAAAGCAAAACAAAATATTTAACCTGAATCCAATAATGAAAAACAGGTAAATTCAGATAATAGGGCAACATACAAGACAACTGCTGTAACCTATTAAGAAATGTCAACATTTTGAAAGAAAAATGGGTGAGGGCTGTTTTGAAGATGAAGGAAGATGGAAGAGACGTGTCAACCAAATGCAATGCATGATCCTTTGTTGGATCTTGGACAGAAAGAAATTATAAAATCATTATTGGGACCATTAGGGAGATTTGAATATGAATTATTATGCGATGTTTTTTTATCATATCAGTGTCAAATTTCTTGGGGGTGTTAGTCATGTTATATTTATGTACAAAATTGTTCTCCATAGGATATATGCAATGAAGTATCTAGGAGTAAAATGTCATGATGTCTGCAATTTACGTGCAAATGGTTCAGCAAAGAGGAAAAAATCTATATATATGGAGAGAGAGAGAGAGAGAGAGAGAACTGTGGCCAAATATTAACAATAGGTAAAGTGCATATGGATGTTCATTGTTCTGTAGGTTTGAAATTGAAAGATAAAATAATCAATTATGCTATATAACATAATTTTGAAAATTAATAGGGCTATATATTGTTAATGGCAAATTTGTTTTGGTTCTTTTGGAAACCAGTTTGACTCTTCCTATTGAAAACAGGAAGAAAAAAAAAAGCCTGAGCACCCAGATACTCACCGCAAACTAAATGCCAAATAATAAAAAAAGTCGAAGTAAAGTATAATGAGTCAGTTGCATGGAATATTGTCCAGAAATTAGAACCATAAATAAAAATGTGAAACAATGAGTGACATAGAAACACTTAGGCTAAACAAACTGAAGGGGGCAGAAGAGAGCAGAACAGTTAGTGTAACAGAGACGGACCTGGATTTTAACCTGTGCTCCTCTACTTCTTAGATTTGTGATTTGGGACAAACTACTGAACTGACCTAGTGCTTAGTTTTTGAACCTGTAAAAGTTTGTGGGTAACAAACTTTACCTTATAGAATTGCGGTGAGGATTCAATGCCTTTAAAGTCCTTACCACCGTTTCTGGGCGTAGTAAGTGCTTTTAATAAATGTTACCTGCCACTACGGTTACTGTGATTACTTCTGACTGCAGGAATCATGGTGGACGTAGCAACTTGAGTTGGACTTCTTCAGATAAAATTGGGTATTTGAGGGAGGTATTTCTGGCAGGGGGAACAGCAGGGAAGAATGCGTGCGTGCTCAAATATGCATAAGGAATGGGGGTGGGGGCGGGTTCAGGCTGGCTGAAGTCCAAGTTCGAGAGAGAACGCAATGAATAATGAGGCCCTTCGGCTAAGTGGCGGCCTGCTCCCGGAAGGTCCACAGTGCTAGGGTTGGACATGGACTTGATTCTGTGGGCAGTGGGGAAGGTCTGAAGAACGCTGCCGCCCTGCCCCCACCTCCCAGGAAGGCCGCAGGATCAAGCTCGGCTTTAGGAAGAGAGATCTGGTAACAGCAAGGGGCGTATTCATCCCATACCCAGTATCAGGCGCATGATGGTTTCATATGCAGGATAGTGGAATCTTTCATGAGGTTCTTCTTTCCTTCCTTTCTGAGTTGGAGTCACTCTGTCGCCCAGGCTGGAGTGCAGTGGCACGCTCACGGCCACCGCAGCCTCAGCCTGCTGGGCTCAGGCCATTCTTCCGCCTCAGCCTTCCAAGTAGTTGGAACTACAGGCACGCGCCACCATGCCCGGCTAATTTTTTTTTTTTTTAATTGTAGAGACGAGGGCTCACCAAGTTGCCTGGGCTGGTCTCGAACCCGCGGGCTCAGGCAATTCATTCGCCTCGGTCTCCCAAAGCGCTGAGATTACAGGCTGAGCCACCGAGCCCAGTCTTTCATGAGGTTCTTAAAGTTATGTTTAGGAGTAGGAAGAGGGGACGTATCGGCTTTCAGTTTTTCTTCCAGCTCCTTTACAGATACAAGTTGCAGCCTTGACCTGTAATTACTTCTCCTTCCCTGCAGATGGCGCTGGAGCCGAGTCCCCTCTCTTCTACCAGCTCCTCCCCTCCTAAACAGGAATTCCAGAAATGCAGGTTCCTGCCACTCCGCCTTAGGTTCCACAGAGAAACTGGTTGGATGAAGGAGGAAAGGCATCCAGACTAAGAATAGCCCCCGTTCTGCTTACAGAAGGCAGTTTCTGGTAAAATGGAAGTATTTCCTGGGGTGGGGGTGAGCGGCAACAGAATGGATTTATTTCATTAATGCCCTAGTTGAGTATTTGCTAAGGGACTGGGACTCAGAGCAGATAAGTTTCATTATTGGCTGGGAGGAGAGGAAAAGTCCAGTGTGGCCATTCTCAGCTGGGACACCGCCACCTCATACCCCCCCCCCCCCCCAGAACCGGGAGGGGCGCCCACACCCCCAACACACTCCTTTCCCTGAAATTCCTACCTGCCTACCTTGAGGGGCCTAAGGTCCCCGCTCCTGGTCCCACTGTCATGGTGACCTGCGGCTGCCTAATGAAGTGCCATCATCTGCCTGGGCTACAGCCACTGCTCCTGGGCTCCTGGTGCTCTGAATCTTCTGGAGTGAAATACTTAAATATGTGACAGAGCTGAGAGCAGATGCAAGATAAATTCCTTGTGAGAAGAAAGGAGCAAAGCTGGGAGGCCACAGTGGGAAAAGTCCTAACAGTAAACTGTGATAGTTCTACAGTTTTGCCAGCAAGAATAATTCTCCATACTAGCTGCACAGCAGAATCTCCTGGAAACTTACAAATACACCAATGGAATGTGTGCTTTTGGAATGTGTACTTTTCTGTGTATTTGTGATGTCAATAGAGCGTGCGTGCACACAAACACACACACACACACACACACACACAGGCTAGATAGAGGACGGAGGTCATGGGTCCCACTCCAGACCAACTGAATGAGAATCTATGTACATTTCTAATTTTTGAAACTCGGAGCTGGTCCTTCATCATCTTAAAGTCTGGATTACCACCAAGTCACAATCATTTTTATTTCTTTATTTATGTCAGAGTCTCACTCTATTGCTCAGGCTGGAGTGCAGCGTCATGATCATTGTTCACTGCAGCATCCAACTCCTGGACTCTAGTAATCCTCCTTTGTCAGCCTCTCTAGTAGCTGGGACTATAGACGAGTGCTCCCACACCTGGCTTATATTTTATTTTTGTAGAGGTGAGGTCTCGCTATGTGGCCCAGGCTGGTCTCGAACTCCTGGGCTCAAGCCATCCTCCCGCCTTGCCTCTCACAGTGCTGGGATTATAGGCATGAGCCACCGAGCTCGGCCCAGAATCATTTTTAACAATTTAGAATGAAAGGGATGAGGTGTGTCTGAGGCGTGCAGGGTCAGCTGAGATGCTGTAGGGCTGATGCTTGTCCTCTCCTGTGGCGATGCGTCACCAACTTGTTGACATGGGAAACCAAAGCACAGTGCTGGGCCTGAGGTGTGGAGGCACTGAGGGCACCAGCATAGTTTCAATTAGTTGGCAAACTTTCAATTACCTGGAAAATTTTGATGAATTTATTCCAACATCTTCACTTTGTGTCTTAAATCCAAGTAGAAGCACTTTTTCAGAGATTCAATACATGCTTACTGAACCCCTACTATGCAGCCGACTCAGTGTTGGTGCCTGAGACACGGTATGTGTCTGTCCTCATTCACAGAGCTTGCGTAGATGCTGCAGGTTTGTAATTTTCAACATAATCCGTACTTTTCTTTCTCCCTGGTTTGCCTCAGACTCCACCAAATCTAGTTTGAAGGTCCAGCTTTCAGAGTAACTCTGCCTCTACATGTTTTAGGGCCTCCCTTTGCTCTGAAGGCAGACAACCCTGGCTCAAACCCACCTACCAGCTGCGCAGCTTTGAGCAAGTTTATTGACATCTCTGTGCTTCATCTTCCTCACTTGTAGGATGAGGAAACCTAAGCTATTATGAGAATTAAGAAATGAAGGAAGCTGGGCACGGTGGCTCATGTCTATAATCCCAGCAATTTGGGAGGCTGAGGTGAGAGGATTGCCTGAGCTCACAGGCTCAAGACCAGCCTGGGCAACTTGGTGAGACCTCACCTCTACAATAAATAAAAAAATTAGCCGGGCGTGGTGGCTCATGCCTATAGTTCCAGCTACTTGGAATGAGGCAGAAGGATTACTGGAGCCCAGCAGGTTGAGGCTGCGGTGGCTGTGAGCGTGCCACTGCCCTCCAGTCTAGGCAATAGAGTGAGACTCCAGCTCAAAAAAAAAAAAAAAAGAAAAAAGATAAGAAAAAAATTAAGGAAATTGCAGTAAGTGCTCAATAGTTTTCTCCATATACATCTTTTGTGGATTTCAGATTCATGAATTTGTTGTAACTGTAAATTAAAATTTTAAATTCATTTTGTTTTTCTGTTGGTAGTTGGTATAACACAAATACAACTCAGTTTTGGTGCATTGGTTTTTATTTTGTTTTTTTGCTTTTTTTTGAGTTGGAGTCTCATTCTGTCACCCAGACTGGAGTGCGGTGGCCGCTCCCGGCCACCGCAGCCTCGACCTGCTGGGCTCCGGCAATCCTTCTGCCTCAGCCTTCCAAGTAGCTGGAACTACAGGTGCGTGCTTACCGTGCCTGGCTAATTTTTTGAATTATTGTAGAGATGAGGTCTCGCCAAGTTGCTCAGACAGGTCTCAAACCCGCGGGCTCAGGCAATCTACTCACTTCTGCCTCCCAAAACGCGGGATTACAGGCTGAGCCACCGAGCCCAGCAGCATTGGTTTTTAATGTCATAAACATCTATTTTGGTTTGTCTATAGATTCCTTTCCATTTTTAGGGTTAGGGTTTCTAATATGAATAGTTATAACACCTGTGAGCAATGAATCTTTTGTTTCTTCCTTCAGATCCTCATACCTTTTATTCTTGCCTTACTTGGCAAGGTTATCTGCTGTAACATTGAACAGCGGGGAAGTGAGCCTCCTTTTCTTGTCCCCGATCCGAGGAAACACTTTGTTATGTCACCATTAAGTGTCATATTTCCTACAAGCTTTTTTGGAGGGTAACCATCAAATTAATGAAATTTCCTTTCACCTGATGAAATGGCTCATGCCTGTAATCCCAGCACTTTGGGAGTTGAGGCCAGAGGATTGCCTGAGCCCAGGGGTTCGAGACCAGCTTGGCCAACTTGGTGAGTCTGTCTCTACGATAAATAAAAAAAACTAGCTGGGTGTGGGGATGCACACCAGTAGTTCCAGCTACTTGGAAGGCAGAGGCAGAAGGCTCACCTGGGCCCAGAAGGTCCAGGCTGTGGCAGCCATGAGTGTGCCACTGCATTCCAGCCTGGGTGACAGAAATTTCAACTCAAAAAAAAAAAAAAAAAAAAAGGAAAAAAAGAAATTTCCTTCATCACCCCAGTTACTTAGAATCTTGATGGGTGCTAGCTCTTATCAGATGCTCTTTCTGCAGCTATTGAGATGATCACATGATGTTTCTCCTTTAATCATGTGCTGGGTTACTACTGGTGACTTTCAAATGTCAAAAATACTCTTGAATCTCAAAGATAAGCCAAACTGGGTCATGATGTTTTACTTTTTATATATTGCTGACTTGTCTGCTAACATTTTGTTGAGAATTTTTCTTCTGTGTACATTTCTTGAGGTTAGTCTGTGATTGGCTTCTTTTGTACTGTCCTCAAGTTTTGGTTTCAAGGTTATGCTAGTCTAATAAAATGAGTCAGTGTTCCATGTTTTTCTGTTTTTTAGAAAAATCTGTGTATCAATGAAATAATTTCCTCTTCAAATGTGAGGTAGAACTTACCAGTGAGGCCTACTGGGCCTAGAGTTTCTTTTATAAGATGTTTGATCATTGATGCAATTTTTTTCAGTGGTATGGGACTGCTCAGGCTTTCTTTTTTTTTGAGTCTGTTTTAAGTTGTATTCTTGTGAGAGTTCTATAGTTTCATTGAATTCTCAAATTTTTGGCAAAAAGTTGCTTGTAATATCATCTTTTCTTTCTATAACCTATAGCAGCTGTGGTAATGTCTTTTTCATTCCCAAAACTGGTTATTTGTACTTTTTTTCCATTAATGAGTTCCACCACAGACTAGTCAATTTTAATTGTTTGGTAAGAAACAATTTTTGGTTTTGTTGACTATATCTTTTATACGTATGCTATTTCAGTAATTTATGTTCTTCACATGCTTTTTTTCTTTAAAAAGAACTTCTTTGGATTTCCTTTGCTGTTCTAGTTGTATCTTCTTGTGAATTCTGTCATTCCTTTTTAACATACAAGTGCCGCTGGCCACTACCCAGGATGGCAGCAGGCAGACCAGGAGCCTTCTCCGCCCCCAACTTGGAACCCTGGAACTCCTTTGAGTTCAAAAAGGTCCTTTACTTTCTCCCACCAGAGTGATCATGTGTTTCCTCCTCAAAACTACCCTGGACAGGAGTTGAAGGAGATGGACACAGCACCAAAGACCTAAACTGCATATAGACTTTTTCACCAGATCTTTGATTCTAGAAGGCTTTTCAGTAAACAACCGCGGCAGTGGACAGGACCTAGAGACCCAGGGACCTACTTTTGCAGGATGAACGTAACTGTAGACCTTGGAACTTCTTACTGTTCATTTTATTACTTATATTCCACATTCTTAAAAAACTTTGAACTTATACGGTTCAATTGGACGTGGACCATCTAGAACCGGCTCAGTCCTGGATACTGTCTGTCACAGAAGGTAAAGGCTGGGAGGAGGCAGCTGTGCCCAGCATATGACAGGAGCATCAGGCAGCCCTGCCGAGGGTTCCAGCTCTACCCAGCTCTGCCAGTTGAAAGCTACACAACTGTGAGTTATAGCCAAACTCATGTGTTCTTCTGTGCCCAATGAATATGGTTTGTGCAACAGCCATTTGTGAAACCACCAAAGCAAAACCACCTGAATGCCCCACACAGGTTATGTGGTGGCTCACTTCCCACAGAGCCCCACACCACACTTGCCTGCTTAGAAGGGAAAGGAGAGAAAATGGGAGGACAGCCAGGCAGGATGGGTGCAGGGAAGGCCGAGGCAGGGCCAGACAAAACTCTTATGGTCACTACACAGGCAGTTTCCCTTCTCAACTCTTCCAGAAGTCTGTGTCCCACCGCTTCTATCTGGTTCTGAAGTGTGACCAGCTCTGCTCCTTGCACTTCAACAGGAGAGTTCTTGGGAGGGGAGCGCCCAGAACTTCTCTGTTCTCTATTCTGTACCAACTATGGCTATGAGTGAAGAGCCTGCTTATTTTAAACAACACCCTACATACGCGATTTTATATTAGTTTCTAGACAGTCATCTTGGGACTTAATCTACCACGAAGACATCTCAGCACCCCCACTGTGGCAGTCTGTCAGTCTCCAGCCACTCCCCCTTGCTCCACATCAACAGCCTGCTCTTTCCACAGGGCAGCCAAGAGCAAGGCTGTCTTTAGCTCCTCCGAGCTCACGGGCAAGGCTGCCTGGCCCTCGCTCAGCTGGGGGTTACCAGGCCTTGTGTCACCAGTGACCCTGACTTTAGGGACACACAGGCACAGTAGCCACAAGGCATAGCACTGGCATCCCAGGTCCCCAAGGCCCTGAGGACAGGGCTAACTGTGCTGGCCCTTCTAAGCAACATGTGCACACACAGTCCCTGAAGACTCCTCTGATTAAATAAGGGACTCAGGGGGAACACAAGGTTGGACTGTTTCTGGGAAGGCAATAAGGTGAGGAAACAACAGGCAGGCTGGTTCCAATGTAACACTAAGCGTTAGCTGAGGGGGCTGGGGGCAGGTGCATTCTGGTCAGCAGAAGTAGGATCTTTTCCCAACACAAACCCAATTGGCCCAGCCTCTTATGTGTGTTATGGGCTGAACTATGCCTCTCCCCAAATTTACATGATGAAGTCCTAACCCCTAGTATCTCAGAATGTGACCTTGCTTGGGGAGGGGGTCTTCAGAGAGGTTATCAAGCTAAAATGAATTCATTTGGGTGGGCCACGATCCAGTACAACTGATGTCCTGATACCAAGAGTAAATCTGGAGACATGCATAGAAGATGCTTTGTGGACATAAGGACTGCCACCCACGGCCCAGGACAACGGCCTGAAGCAAATCCCTCCTGCTTAGCCTGCAGAAGGAACTGACCTTGATAACATCTGGACTTCTAACCAGAACTGAGACAGTGGGTGCTGTTGTTGAAGCTGCCCAGGCGGGGCTCCTTTGTATGGCAGCCCAGGAGACTCGGCATGTGCAGCCTTCCCCAGGAGCCATGTAGAATTCCCACCCAGCCTGTCTTCCGCCAACCTTCATAGTACATTGTTGAATTTTCTCAAGGATGTCTGGGAGGGGAGGCAGCATAGACCTAATAATCACCCCCACTGTACCAGTGGCACAACCAGTCACACCCCAGGGGAGCTCCTCCAACCCCAGCTGCTTTTGATAGGCACTGTGGCCTGCCTTAGCAACTCGCTGCTTTAATTTTAGAATGAACTCACATGGGTAAGTCTAACTTAGACCAAGGAGCAGAGTTCTTTTCACCTGAAATCTGTGCCAATATTGATTCCAGGAAGACAAGAGCCCAGCCCTTCATGGTGCTGAGACCAGAAGCAGCAGGTAGTTAGAAAGAAGTGCCCTTGTGACCACTCTGTGGCTGCACAGGGCACCCTGTGCACATGTGCACATCACCCATCTGCAAGCTTGGGCAGCTCCGGTGAAGGACAGGAGGGGGAAGCAACATTTGATTGAACCTGAGCCAAGAAAGCCAGAGGCTAGGAATGCATCCCCCCACCCAATGGCCATCTGAACAAACGGGGGGTGGGGGGGTGTCTGCAGTTAGGGCAAAGGGCAGGGCTCCCAGCAATGGGAAAGGTCAACAAAACAGGTGTGCAGAAAGATGGTACCCCTGGAAGAGGGTGGCCTGGGGCGAGATGGTGGGGGCATCCAGCCCACTCCTGCGCCTTGGAAAGGCTGAGTGGATGAGGAATCGATTAATGGGTCCCCCACCTCGGGTCCCTGTGTTCCCCACCCCAGAGTTCCTCCTGGAGGGCTCTCTGGACTCCCCCCAACAGGCTGTTCGGCTCCTTGGGCTGGCCTGTGGTTCCAGCTGGTGCCACTTCTGCAGCTGGCAGTTCTGCATTCCTACTGGCTACAGGAGATGAGGCCATTTGGGGGGGTAAGGCAGCAGGCATTAAAGGGGGAAGGGGGTTCTGGTGGCCCCCAGTGTGTCCGAGGGGTAGGTGTGTAGTCAGCACAGCATGGCAGCTGGGTGCTGAGGAGAGAGGTTGCTGGGAAGGTTCTGTCGGGGGAACATCTGGAGGCAGCAGAGGCACCAGGTGGCCCCTTCCTCGGGAGAGTCCTGGGAAGTCACCAGCCCTACAGCCTTCCACAGGGCCCCGCAGGATCTTTGGTTTAGGCCTGGGGGGGCCCTTCTGTCTCCAGTAAGGCAGGTGTCTGTGACCAGAGCCGTTAGCCCAGTGAGGTCTCCGTGGAAGGGTATATGTCCAGGAAGCTGGGCTCTTTGGCCTAGGGCCTCGAGGATGCCTACCCAGCCTATTCACCTGGGTCCTCATAGTGGCCACTTCCTGAGCCAGGCCTGCCAGGGCCGTGGCAAGCTGGTCCAGCTTCTCCGCCAGGGCAGCACCAAGGCTGTGCAGCTCCTGCTGCAGGGGCTTCCCACAGGGGCACGGTGGCTTCAGGGAGGTGGTTGGCACGGTGAGAGACACAGCTGCTGGCGGGGGAAGCTCTGGTGGTGGAGACTTGCTGGGTGGCTCAGGCAGGCCCTTGGGGAGCAGCCTCCCATGGGTCCTGGCTAAAACCAGAGCAGGGACTGGGTAAGAATTCTTGGGTTGTTAGGACCTTTTTCTCCCCTCAGAAGGTCCCTTGAACTGGTGTGTCCAGCATCCTGCCCCACCCCCAAGGTTCTAGAAGAAAAGGAAGGTGACTCAGGCTTGAGAATACTGACGCCGATGCTTATTACATCAAAACTGGCTACATCTCCTGGTTTTCCCCAAACTGATGGGCAGGATCAACTACAGGTTGGTTTCCATGGTAACCCAGCTTTCCTAGACTGCAGTCTTCCTACTTTCTAGGAAAAGAGTCAGTATGTTTTGTGTACTGCCGATGAGATCAAGTGATAGCCCTGCCCTAAGAGTCAGTGTGAGGCCAAGGACAGGGGAGCATCACAGAGAAAGGCAGGGGGCCCGTCTAGCTGAGGACTTCCTGGACAATTCTCAAGGGGTCAGCCTGGAGCTACTTCCACACTCCGTTCTTGGTCATAGGCAAACCACAAGGGTTCCCACTCTCTCCTGTCTTTTCTCTCCCTATTCAGAAGCTAAAGATTCACAGGACTTTAAGTCGTAAGTTACTTTTTGAAACGATCACCTAATCTTTCACCCCAAGTTCCCTTGGAACTGGTCTTAGCCCCAGGCAAACTCATGGGAAAGCCTTGGCCAGGCACCTGCCATTCCTAACCTGCTCAGCCTTGGGCTGGGCACAGAGATGGACTCTTCTCTGTTTCTATGAATCCTGTCCCTCACCAGCCCCAGACTCTGCCCTTCTCTTTTCAGCACTGCCAGGGCTTTGAATTGAAGAAAAGTGAAGGTCTGAGTGGCCAAAAGACCCAAGCACTGTAGTTAAGTTATTTAACAAGGATCTAGGCTGAAGGTTGGAGATCCCAGCCCAGGAATTCAAGTGAGGGAAAGACAAAGTTTAGTCACCTTGGGCAGCTCAGAGCTCTTAACAAAATTACGGCGCCTGGAGAGGAGCCAAAGCACCAAGCCCGCAAGGGAACCCCACCGCAGGCCAACCTTCAAGTCCTTGGTGTGAGGCTGTCCCTGAGTTACCCAGGGCACCAGGTGCCAGCCCTCCTGTGTGTTTCCACGTGGGTCCTCAGGTAGTGTGACGTGGAGCCAAATCTCTCTGGATGAACCTGTCCGGCCACTCAACAGTACTGGACCTCAGTTTCCTCATCTATTTTCTCAAGTCCCTTCAAGTCCCAAACTTTGATTGTGGAACACTTTTCAACGTCTGCCCCTAAAAGGTAGGTCTGTGTGTGCCTTTATGAAAATTCCTGCTATTTCTGTAATAAAGCGACTGAAATAAAATATGCAACCTGAAGTGGCTTAAAGGTGAGAACTTTCCTGCTCATGACCCACACAATGAATCTGGAAGGGTATTTCCCCAAAGTGGGACCATGGGTCCCAGCCCTTGCAGAGGGGACAGGGGAGCCACCAGTTCACCTGCAACTCTAGGTCTTCCGTGTCCAGGCTCTAGGCCCCCAGATGTTTCACCAATGCTGGGCCTGGGTGTCCTCTCCAGACCAGGGGCAGGGCAGGGGTCCTCAACTGCCCCTATAGAAAGAGCACAGAGAGCTTGGATGGGGTTACATATTGTGTGGTCAGAGTTATACTAACAGGGGACATTCTGATGTGGCCTAAGAGTATCAAACTTTCAACTTTTGAACAAGAATGAGACACAAGATGGACACACTTGGTCTAGCAGGGAGCCTAACTCTGGTGCATATACATGGTGCACCTGCCCAGGCTGTGGGGAGGGGGAAGAGTACCTGGAGAGGCCTCTGCAGCTGCACTAGGGGAGGAGCTGGAGACAGGACTCTGATCATTGATTGGGCCCTGTCCCAGTGAGACTCCTCCACGGACATGGAGGTGTCCCATGGGCCATGCTCAGGTCACTCTGCTGTCTTCTGCTAGGCCTACTGAGCAGTGAGGAATGTGGTACAGCTCGGCACCGGCACAAGGCCAGGGTCAAGGCCTGAGAATGGAGCCAGTGGTAGGAGAGGGAGCACCTTCTTCTGATGTTTCCTGGTGCTGACCTCCTTCTCCTCCTTCACCACCCCTTTCTCCTCTTCCTCTTCCTCCTCCAGCACTATCAAGGGGGCCAGTCTGACTGGTACTCTCTGCATTCTCTTCCCTCCTGGGCAACTGGGACCTACCTCCTGTCCCCTCTTCTGCCTTTCCAGGTGGGAGCAAACACTGGGCCACAGTGTAATGGACAAGCAAGGTGGCCTGGGGAAGCAGGCAGCATGTCCTGCCTTCCTGACGGGACAACCTCCAGGAAGTCCTCCCAGGTGGGGGAATCTTACTTTTGAGACTTGTGTTGTTTGCCTAGTTTTTAAAAATATACACTATTATTGTATATATACATCCATACCTGGATGTATCTACATGTATATACATGTAATGTGTATATATCATCAAGTTGATGGCCTGGACATTCTCCTTACAGCTGCTCACGAGCACTCCTCTGGGACCTCAGCAACTCAAGAGCCCCCCTTCCCTCTCAGACCCAGCAGACCTTACTTGGAACTAAAGCCTGACAAATGTAGAGAATGTTCTGGGGAGAGCCAGGCAAAGTGATGGGTGGGACTCAGAGAATTCAGTCTGGACTCCTGGCCCTCTGGGGGATACGCGGTTGCCCTCTCAGCAGACCCCAGGCTCACCTGCACAGAGACTGCTGCAGTTGCTGGGCTCTGTTTTACTGGGGTCTTCACCAGGGCTACTGCCACTGCTGCCAGTGGAAGGCCCATCAGGGCATGGGGACAGAGGAACAGGATGCTTGCAGCTGGGAAGGCGGTTCCTCTCTGGCATTACAAACAAAGCTGGTGTCACAGTGTGACTGGTGCCCAGGAGTGCGGTCCACCACCCTCCCTCTCCCTGACAGGCTCACCCTGGAGAAGCGGCCGCCACATCTCAGGCTCCAGTCTCAGGTCTTCTCCTTCAGAGCTGCTGAAGCTTGAACTGGAGCTAGGGCTGGGGTTGGGGCTAGGGCCAGCTAAGCAGGTGAAGCGCAAGGGCCTCACGGGCAGGATCCCCCGCAGAGAGTTCTCCAGACAGTGCAGTGGGGAGGGCTTGGTGGCTGGCCCTGAGCAGATGACAAAAGAGCCCTGTGTCCATCAGCCCAAAGACAGCCAGAAGGCCTTTGTCTTAGTGACTAGGGCACACAGAACTGGTCCCCTTTCAGCTTAGCCTATATGCAACATGAGCTTTGGAGGACCCTGGACAGTTCACTCTTTGGCTGTGGAGGGTGGAGAAAAGCAAAGCCAGAGCACAGCCAGGACCCCAGCAGCTCTAGAAAGACAGCTGGTGAACTTTCTGGAAGTCTTAAGTCCCTGGAAGCCACTAGCCGTCAAGTTCCAGCCAGGCCTGGGTCTTGTAAGCTTCGCCCACTTTCATAGGCTCCTTCCACCCCAGCCTCACACAGGGACCGGTATCCAAGGGCCAGTCCTTGTATGGTAGGAGGGCTAGCAACACCACATTTACTCAGCTAAGTCTTCCTACCAGCCCCTGCAGCAGATCTAGAAAGGAATTCTGCTAGAAGTTATACCAAGTAGCAGCAGACAGAGGGAGACCCTCCCCCACCCTCTGACAGCCCAAGGAAGCTTCTACACTGGAGAAACCCAAGGGATGGACCAAAACAATGCTCTTCCCAGCCCTCACTCCTTGTCAGCACTTTCAGTCACTTTAATCTTCCTTTTTAGCAAGCTCAGCTTCTGTCGGTCTCCAGCTTCAGCCTCTTGGGGAAGGAATGTGAGGCAGGGAAGGAACAAAGAAACACAGAGAGAGAAGGGGAATCTATATCCATGTCAAACACTTTAGCTGTTGGGAAACATGCCAGTCAAAACCAAGGGCAGACATCAGCTCACCATTTTGGAGCCACTTCCATGGTCCTGGCCTGGTATTCCCAGGGTCTTTGAGTCCCTGCTGGTGGCAGGCAGGGACACAGCTGGAGGTGAAGGCCTGGGGGCTGGCCAGATAGAGGCTCCTGGTGGGTATTTCTCTCCCACCCTGTCTGAGATGGGAGGGCTCACGAGCTTCACCTCTTGGCCCTGTTTAATGAGAAGCCAAGAGGGCTGTCAGCCCCATGGGGCCTTGTGCTGGCACAGAAGAAGGGACAGGGGAACAATTTCTGCCATTCTGGGCTTTCAGGCACACAAGCCTTAGGTGTGGGAAACATCTGCTCTGTGACATCCCTGGGAGCCTGCCTGAATCCTCCAGCATCTCTTTATTTCAAGACTCAGCTATGTGGGCTCCTGACGGCAGGCAGGGCTGACATGGCCAGGATAAAGACACTCAGCTGACAAGGCTCTGGCTTAGACCTGGATGGTGGAGCCATACATAGTGGCTCTAGGGTGTCCACATCCTGGCTCTGCCCATCACTCAGACACCAGCTAATCTGCCCAAGTGTGCTGATCAGCCTATCTGGCTTTCTAGCCTCTGACAAGCCTCTGTTCAGGCCTGCTCCTGGAGAAACACCTCAGCTCAGGGTGGCTTTGAGCCCACAAGTGGCAGTGCAGGTGGCAGTGTCAAAGCTGCCCTGAACTACGCACAGGCCCACGTGCAGCCACTGCGTTACCTTCCTTGTCTGCTGGCCAGGTCCCAGGCTCCACTCTCCTTGGTCCTTGGTCTGCTGCTGAGGAGGAGGAGCAGGACAAGGCAGGCTGTGGCCTGGGCACAGGGATCTCTCTGAGACAGTTCTCTAAACCTTGGAGTGGGGAGCTTCCTGGTGGGCTTCCTGTGAAGGTCAAACATCCACAGATGAGGCGGATTGTAGCTCAGTCTCTACAAACCCCAGGAGATTCATCTCTTCTGCTGTGTCCAGGGCATCGGGGACCATGAGAGGGGAAACAGACCACTGATGCATCATGGTAGCTCAGGGTCCCGGAGACTTGGCCTCAAACATCTGTTAGTCCCAGCTCTGGAGTGGCCCTTCTCAGGCTTCCCCAGAAGAAGCCTAACCTGTCCTGACTACACAGAAGTCCGGCCCAGGGCTTTCATGAGCAGGATGGGTCACAGACATGGGTTCCAGGCTCCCTTAGCACACTCAGCTGCCACCACTGGGAGGTGCTGCCACCCAGCACACAGGATGGTCCTAGAGATCGGATGTACTTCCTTCACCACTCAAAGCAGATAACACAGGCTCCCTTGCCTCTGGGTATAATGTAGTGGACCACAGCAGACCAACATGCATGCAGTTTCAATGAGGAAAGAAACAAATGCACAGCAAAGTTGTATTTCTAGTGACAAAGAGCTGTGCGAGCAACAGGAGCGAGATGGACCAAAACTCTAGAGTGAGAACAGCCCTTCCTAGGGGAGCGGCCAGTGTCAGCCATCCTCTTTCCTGAAGGCGTTTGCTGACAATCCTGGGCCAGGCCCAGGGCATGAAGAGAGCAACCTTCAGAACTTCTGCCTGTCTGTGGGGCTGGAAGGCAGAGTATAAGATAGAGGATCTCCAAATGTGCTTTTCCCCACAAGACAAACGCTGAGTTCTGGGGCAACAGAGGGAGCTGGGCACTGGGCTGGAAACGTTTAAAAGGCAGTGTGCCACCTCCTACAGTTTGAATTACTTAGCAAGCAATGTCCACGCATACAGGATACATGAAAAAGAAGGGCACTATAGAATACTATGTCTCTGTTTAAAAAAAAAAAAAAAAGGAAGAGTGCTAGTGGCCAAGAACTGTTAAGACAAAATGTAGAAAGATTTCAGAGACAAAGATTCAGGACAAAGGCAAGGTAGAGATGCGGAGATACCCCCCCCCCCGCAGCTGCAGTGCAAGGCCTGTCCACTAACAACAGATGTGGCCAGGACACAGAGATGAGCATGGAGGGACCCAGTGTCCGCAAGACAATGAAAGACCAAGAGGTTCTGAATCAGGCAGAGGGAAAAAGAAGGCCAAAGAGGATGCTGGAAAGTTCTGCAAGATCCTCAAGGTCCCAGGACCCAGGTTACCAAGCATACTCTCAAGATGGTTTGGTACGAATCTCACTACATAGTTTCCTAAGTTGGAGGACAGCTTGACATTATAGGAACTTTTTTGGTGGTTGGGATAAAAAAGAATTTAATGCAAAAGATTTTTTCTTCTTCTTTTTTTTTTTTGTCAGGGTCTCACTCTGTTGCCCAGGCTGGAGTGCAATGGCATAATCATGGCTCACCGTAGCCTCGAATTCCTGGGCTCAAGCAAGCCTCCTGCCTCAGCCTCCCCAGTAGTTGGGCCTACAGGAGTAGTAGGCCTACCATGCCCAGCTAATTTTTTTAAAACTTTTTTTGTAGAGATAGGTCTTGCTATGTCACCCAGGCTGGTCTTGAACTCCCGGGCTCAAGCGATCCTCCCACCTTGGCCTCCCAAAGTGCAGGGATTATAGGTGTGAGCTACCATGCCTATCCCAAAAGGAGATTTTTTAAAAGAAATCTTAGACATCGTTCTGACCCTTCTGAGCCAAGTCACTAAAATGGAACTCCTTCTCCACCCCACCTCCCTAACCTGCCCAAGACAAGCCATGCATCTGTTCTAGCCTCTGTATCCTCAGCTCTGCTTGTGGTACTGGCACTGCAGCCTCACTTGGGCCAGGCACAAAGGTGGGCAAGGGGGCCCTATGTTCGCTCCCACGATGAACGCCTAGCCGTAGGCTGGCCCAACTCACCTTTTTGGGGTCGCTGCCCCTGGCTCCCCAAAGGGCTCCCGAAATCCAGGTCCCCATCAATGCTGCTGGATGAAGAGAAGCTTGTGGGGGTACCTTGGGGTCGGGTGGGGCCATCTTTCACACAGCCCTGCAGGCCCAGAGGCAGAAGAGGCTCCTTGGTCGCCTCTGCAGGGAACAGCACAGTTGGGGTCACAGGAAGGTCCACTGGAGAAAGGTCCCCAAGCCCTGGGGTGAATGGGCACCAGAAGACCCTATCTCAAAGTATTTCCCACTGGGCGTGGATTAAAATCCCATAGCATGCTAGCCCACATAAACCCACAGTCAGTCTCATGTGATAAGAGAATAACAGGTCTAAGAAAAGGAAGTAGGGCAAGAAGATTTTAAGTGGCTTTCACCAAATGTGGGGAGATATTTGGGGTTGGATATGAAAAGGAAGCTGGGAAAGATAATCTAACAGTATCCTCACTGTCTCCCTTGGTTGCAGTGCACAGGGACAAACACCACCACCACCCATGGCCATAGTCTACCTTCACTGTGTGATCCATGGTGCCGCAGCTCAGGCCTCTGGAATCTGTGGTCTGCTGGCTGGGGGTTCCGGGACCAAGAGGTGGCTGGCAGCTGAGGAGGTAATGACCCACTCGGGGGAATGCCCTTTAGACAGGCCTCCAGGGCTTCCAGGGGTGAGCTCGAGGCACTGGTGGCTGGGACAGGAGAGATCACCCTGTCATGGATGTCCCAGACCTGCCCACAGCCCCAGCTTGGTCTCCAGGCTGCTTTCTGCAGGGTGAAAGTCCTGCACCAGGCTGTGGGGGCCTACCAGGCAGGAAACCCTTCTGCTGTGGGATATTTCTAATCTGCTTTCGGCCCCCAGAAGAAATGAAGAAAACTTGGGGGGAGGAGAGGGGATGGGGAGATTCACATGTCAGCAGTGGCCATCTTTCTGGGCCAGGAATCTACAAAATGAAGGCCCTGAAACAGAGGTAAGCCCAGGCAAAGGCTTAAGTTGAGAAGGATATGAACAAAGGGATTCACTCTACGGGAAGAATGGCCAGGAGTGGTATCCTTGTTGAGAGATGCTTCCCTAGGGATGGAGGAACCTTGCTGGGGTCTGAGAACCGCCCTGGGGAGAACACTGGAACAAATGACCACAGGGCTCACCTTGAGCATGGGGCCCCCAGCTGGGCCCTGGGAACCCTCTGGTGTCTCTGTTGACAAAGGGGCTAAGGATCTGCCTGCTGGGCTGACAGGATGCAGGCACTGGGGGACTCTGGGCCCAGGTATCCTCCATCTTCACAGACAGCATGTCACCTGCTCCAGGACCAGGGCAGGGGGGCGGGGTCAGGAGATGTCCAGGCCCTGTGGGAATAGGCCACTGGGAAGCTCAGGCTTCAGGCCTGGATTCACTCCACAGTCATTAGGAGGGGCTTTCAAGGCTCCTCTGCCTCCATGGCAGTCACTGGCTCCGGGCACAATCACTCCTCAAGCACCAGCAGACAGACCCGGACCACACTCCTCCTTTTGCCCCAGGGCCCCCAGGGCACTTCTGGAGATTTCTGCCCAGGCATTGAATCAACCCTCCCCAGTCAGCACCAATGAGACCTTTGTCCATGTCCAGCATTCCTGGCTCAACATGATCTTTCAAGGTTTTGTTCTGAGAAGCTGAGAAGTACTGCTGAGTTGACCCACACAGAAATGTGATCCCAGCCTGACCACACACGACCTCAAATCATAATTATACCCTGAGTGTCTACTGGGTTGGAACTCTATCTTCTATTTCTTGGTCTCTCTCCCTCCCAAACAGCCCTTCCTTCCTTCTAGAACATTCAGCTCCTCCTATAAGAGTCAGTCTGGAAAATTATCAAGTGCTGAGTAAGCACCCCCTACATGCCTCACTCCACTTACACAGATGATCTGTCACATCTGTCTCCTCTGGCCAACAAGCCAATGTGGAGGCCTGAGTGTTTGGGTGAAGGGCCACCTACAGCCCTGCCTGGGGCAAGGCAAGGAAGCAGAAGATGTCTGTGGGCTCTCCCAGCCCAGCGAGCGGCCTTTACCTCCAGGATTCCTTTTCCAGGTCCCTGGATCCTCCTGCAGTCGTGGGTCCCCGACTCCTGAAGGGCTGGGCCTGTCCTGGGCCTCTGGGATCTCCTTCAGGCAGTTCAGCAGACCCTGCAGGGGACAGTCCCCTGATGTTGCCTCTGTCTTCACTAAAGGAAAAATGAACATGTTTCACCTGGAGCCCAGTGTCCTTAGCCATCATGACAAACAACAAATAAGGACAATCCAGGTGTGAAGTTAAAAGGGCAGACAGCCAAAAATCTGGAGATGTGGGTCTTCTTATGACTCATAGTCTTATATGAGCCAATGTCTTCCTGGTTCCTGGTTTGCAAATGCCTGTCTACACAACAGCCAGAACTGGACAAAGAGGAAAGAAGATGTGAAAGTCACACTAAAGGCAAACACATGGCATCACTCTGAGTACAAACTGAGGGAAGTGGGCTGATGAAGTTGCTACTCACAGACAGTTCTCTGGGTTCTCAGAGGAGCTCACATTTGAGAAGGATCAAGGTTTTTACCAACACACACATACACATACATACACTAAATACATGATCGGAGTTGAGCTCTTGACAATTTCGTGAGTAGGAACAGCTGCCCCCTTTTACAGATGAGGAAACCAAGGCTCAAAGGCATCAGCAGGCTTTCAGAGTCCAACTCCAACTCCAGTGCACTGCCCCACATGGCACTGCCCAGAGCCCAGGCATCTCACCCAGTGTCAGCACGAAGTGACATGAGAGCTCTTCCCCTCAGAGTCCCGCATGAGGAAGAGTAAGGGACACAAAGGAAACCAGCTTCTGAGTTTTCTTTTTCTAACTAAGAAAATTGCTGTCCTTCAGAGAACCATCTGTCTCAGAACTCTGACACAGGCAATACAGGAGCACCTAAGTCAGTAATGATCCTTAAGGGAGACTTTTTAGAGCAGTAGAAGTCGCTACAGAAAGGCTATTCAAGCTTTCTAGAGGCTTTGGGGACTTTGGCCTGAGGAGACCAGGTCGCAGGACTCACCTGCCCAGGGTGGGCTTCCAGGCCCCAAATCTACTCGGGTCAACTTCGACGCACCCAGGTCGGGGAGAGGAGGCAGGAAGTTTAGGGATGTCTGAGGGGGCTGGGGCCCAGGGACAAGAATTTCTTTCAGACAGTTGATGAGGCCTTGCAAGGGGCTGTTCCCAGGAGAGATTCCTGTGGGACACACAAGGTTGGCTGAGGTCAGGGCAATTCTAACAGGGCAGCCAGAGACCTTCAGCAGGCACTCAGGTCTCCAGGTGGCTGAGATTCCCGCCTAAGACAACAGAAACAAGGCTTGCTTTGTAGGACTGTCACAAGGCCCAGTTAAGGGAGTGACATGATCTCCCAGCATGAACTAAACACATGCCCTGCTAGCCACCCCACTCAACGCCAGGGTGGGCCCACTCTGGAAAGCCAGCCTTTTACCTGCTTTTGCAGCTCCTCTCTCTTGTCTTCGGTGACTCTTCCTTGTGCTGGGGCTACAGCTGGGAGGGCTGGCCTCTCCACCTGTGGCTCCCGAGCCTTCATCCCCTGGGAGCCATGTCCTGTCAGCAGCGTCTATTACAGGAGTAAACAAGGAAGGCCTTTCTAGCCCTGGCTCCAGACTCGGGAGATTTTACCCTAGAGGACAGCCCTCTCTAGCTCCCCAAGTCCCTGGGAACTTGGACTTGCAGCGGGGCCAGCTTCTGGAGGACCTGCTCCAGGATGGCTGGGGACCTTTCCCTGTTTCCTTTTGATTTAACTGTAAATATCAAGACTGTCCACTCTGAATACTCCTGGACCCTTCCCCTGACCCCAGTCTCCAAATTTGGCTCAGCAAGTGAGGCTGACAGCATCAACATATAAGCCACAATTTTACACTCATGCTTCTCAAACCAGGACACATGGAACCCCAGAACAAATGTGCCAGATGACGCCTGAATACCAGATAAAACCACAGCTAAATGGGGTATGTTTTTTGGGAGTGCCAATTTCATTAATTTGAAATATTTTAAAATAAAAACAGATATTTAAATAAATACAATTTGCAAGAATTTTAAAAAATAAAATGAGACCCCTGAGAAATCCTAGTGGCTACCTTTGCCCTCCTCTATACTGATGAGAAGGTCTGAGAATCAGACAGGTACACACAGGTATGTTACCTGCCATGGGCCTAAGAAATTGCCTGAGGCTTTCTGGGCGTGTACATACAGCACTCAGCAGTCAGGGTTGGGTGAGAGGCTACCAGGGGGTGAGCATCACGCCTCCTCTTTGGTCTTTATTTTTTTATTTTTTTTTGAGTTGGAGTCTCACTCTGTCACCCAGACTGGAGTGCAGTGGCCGCTCCCGGCCACCTTGACTTGCTGGGCTCCAGCGATCCTTCCACCTCAGCTTCCAAGTAGCTGGAACTACAGGCGTGCGCTACCACGCCTGGCTAATTTTTGATTTATTGTAGAGATGAGGTCTCACCATGTTGCCCAGGTGGGTCTCGAACCCGCGGGCTCAGGCAATCCACTCATCTCAGCCTCCCAAAGGCGTGGGATTACAGGCTGAGCTACCGAGCCCGGCTACCTCTTTGGTCTTTAAACCAGAGGCCAAGTGTGTTGTTCTGCTCCCTGAGGTGCTTCATCCTCATTTAGCAACAAAGGAAACTAAGTCCTAGAAAAATGAAGAGGGCCTGGGGTTCAAGTCCCCTGACTTCCAGGTCAGAGCTCTTGAAATGCTGGTTCTCCCTGTCCTCGTGGGCTTAGACTCACTGATGAGGAGGGAGCTTCTTTGACCACCATCTCTAGGTGGGCCGCTGGAGCATGAGCTGCTGGCGGGTGTGGTGGCCAGGCTGGGCTGGCTGACAGGGACATCTGGAACGCAGGTGAGCAGGCCTTGGAGAGGGCAAGGCTCCCCTGCCACAGCTGCTGTCAAGGAAGAAGAGGAAGATGCCAACTGTTAAAATGCCTCTGACATTGTTGCCATGTTCCTAACAATGACCAGGATGTCAGTAACCTAGGCACTGTCAACACTGAGCTCTGAAATTTGGATTTCGAGCCATGGTTGTGTCCTGATAAAATACCAAGAAGAAGCATATCCCCAACAACCCTGGGCCATCCTCTACTTCCTGCCCTATTTCATTCACCATCAACTGAGCAGGGCTGGAGGGGAGAGACTCCACTGAGAGGTGGGAACTGAGCTGAGAAAACAGGTGAGGACACACTGGGGAAAGGAAAGACAGTTTGGTGAGGGGGAAAGAACACAGGCCTGGGAAGGGAACCTGGATCCCCACTGGCCACTCCAACACAGCACAGATTCCTCTCTTCCTCATCTGCAAAACAGTGACATACACATTGCTCTTGCCTACCATGCAGGGCCCTGGAGGGCCAAAGAGGGTGGCTAAAGTCACACAGAAACCACCAAGGCAAAGTCAGGACTGCCTTTCACCAACTATGTCCTACGCACTCAGAGGGTGGGCACACAGTCTGGGGCATCAGGAACTGTGTGTGATTGCCTCCCTGCACATGCCTGGGATCCGGCAGGCACACTGTGCAGTGCTGTGGACTTGCACATCACTCTGGGGAGTCCAGAGAAGTCTGTGTGCACTGCAGAGGCCTGCTGCTGTCTCACTTACCTTCGGGGCTTGCTCTCTCTCCATCCAGGCTGGCTTCCCCGCTCTCACTCTTGGGGCTGTCCACAATGCCCTTGACTTCCCCAAACAAGAACTCCGGGATCTCTTTCACCAGCTGCACCAGGGCGGTGAGGTGCAGGCTGTGCCCAGGCTGTCCTCCTGTGGAGAGGCCCCCCACTCCTGTGTCTGCTCAGCATTCATGCTTTTGTGCGTGTTTCATTCCCAGTGCCTCAAGTAATACCCCCAACCATAGGAGTAGCAGTCAGAGGAGAGATCTATGTCCCATGAGATACAGAAGACTTGGGATCAGGCCAAGAACTGTGTCCATGGGAACAGCTGGGCAGGGCGTGGTGGCTTGGGTAACAGGGCTCTTCTGTACTCTGTTACTCCTTAGTCTCCTTCCTTTCCAGGAAAATGCCAAGGAGGGCTGTCTCCATGCTCCCCTCCTTCCATCAGGGTCCTATGCCTTTCCTGGCACCCCCTAAGTGCCTGGTGTCATCCAGTCCAAGCCCGGTGGAGTACATCTGCCACCTGAGCCCTCAGATGCCAGCTTTGTGGCAGGACTTTTGGGAGCTACAAGCTGGTTCTGCAGTGGTGGCTGGGATAAGGCTTTAGGGTGGTAGCAGGAGGGGGGCCTGAGGCAGGGGGTGCTTTTCAGGTTGACCCCAAGTTTCCTCTGAGCACTTCTTTGTGCAACAGGCTACCAGTCCAGAGGGGTAATGGGTGAAAGTCAGAGAGGGTTGAGGTAGGGGACTGTGGCAGGGTGGGGAGGGCTGAGCCATTGAGGTCACCGTATCACCCAAGGAGTAGAGCCTGGGGGCTGAGAAGGGGAAGCCCAAAGTCTGCTGAGATGACTCACCCTGGGGGCCTCCCCCACCAGCAGGTTCCTGCCTCTCATCAGTGCAGCTCCTTCCCCTGATGGCTCCTCCAGGTTCCATGGGTGACAGGAAAGCAGAGAGGGGAAGCAGTTCAGCTGTCCCTAGGAAGAAAAGAGGGGAAAGTCGCCCTGGAAAAAGAGGGGAGAGTCACCCTCTACCCTCCCACAGTCACACATGGCCCAGGAGCCAGCACATCTGTGCATATGTTTATGTGCACATTCTTGAGATCACTTAAACTCAAAAGAACCACAGGATGGTCAGAACCTCAGAGGCCACTGCACACTCGCACAAATCATAGCTGGAACCTCATCATGGGACACAGAAACAAAGTGTGAAAGACCAAGCAGGGCTTGGATCAGTCTTGAGCACCCAGGGTGTTATCCAAAACTGTGCTCATTTCATAGCTGCAAAGACTAAGGCCACCGGATCCTGGGGTCCCATAGAAACTTGGGATCCCAGGTACTCGACTCTGGCTTCCCTTCACCTTCCATACCATCTCCTGCCACATGTGCTGCCACCTCCCATCCTCCAGGCCAGGCAGGTCCTCACCCACAGACACCAGTGTCTCGTAGTTCTCCCGCATCACGTCTCGGTAGAATTCCCTCTGCTCTTCCTCCAGAAGCCGCCACTCCTCCTCTGAGAACCGCACAGCCAAATCCTTGAAGGTGATGGGCACCTGTGGGCACAGTCTCCGGGGGTGTTGGTTGTTCCTTCCCAGCAAGGTCCACCCCTCCCCTCGGTGACCCCACCTGTATTTCCAGTGAAATGGCTGTTAGTGACCTAACCAAGGTGACTAACTCCATTTTGTAGTAGTTCTTCCATTTTGTCTTCCAGTTCCCCCTCTCAACCCTCCTCTGTGAGATTGCCCTAATCTTTCCAGTAGGCCATAAATCATGTCCTGTGATTTATGGCTTTTCCTTTCCCTCCCCTGGAGGGCAATAACATTCCTGAAAAAGTTCTGTCACATATGTAATTTATACTCCCCCCCTGCGGTTTAATGACCTATACCTTGAAAAATCTCCTTTGTTCCCTACCCAGAACCAAAACTCTGTAACTTTATGGGTTTTTTTGCTATATAAATTCCTTGCTTGTTTCAGTAGGGGTTGAGAGTTTCTTTCTGGCATGAGCCTGCTCTTGACTGCCAGCAATAAAGGACTCAAAATTTTGACTCTCAGTGTGTGGGCGACTCCTTACTCACAGTGCGGTAATAACACCAGGTACACACTGAGGAGCAGGATAGGCAGCGAGAGCCTGGGGTGGGGGCCTGACACATAGGAGAAGCAGGAATCTGCTCAAGAGACAGTGTTGGGGGTCAAGCTGTGTCCTCAAGAAGACAGGCTGAAGTCCTAGTCCCATATCTATGAATGGGACCTTACTGGAAACAGGGTGACTACAGATGTGACTAGTTAAGATGAGGTCACATTCATAAGTAGGGAGTCCCTTAATCCAGTACGACCAGTGTCCTTCTAGGAAGAGACAAGACAACAGACACACAGGGAGAAGTCTGTATAGAGACGGAAGCAGAGATTGAATTAATGCAGCCACAAGTCAAGGACTGCCTGGGGCTCCAGAAACTGAAAGAGGCAGGAAGGATCCTTCAGAGGGAGCATGGCCCTGCCAACACCTTGATTTGGGACTTGTGGCCTCTGGAACTGTGAGAGAATAAATTTCTATTGTTTTAAGCCATGTGTTGTGTGTGTGCTATGTTATGGCAGCCACAGGAAACTAATACAACAGTCTCATGCCCTGCAGCTACTAGGCCAAGCAAAAGTCAAGCCGTTAGCTCTATATTTACCATATTAAAGAGTAATTTGTGTTAATAAGCAAACTCCCCTTTGAATATTCAACAACCTGGGACCCTAGCATTGTGGCATAACAAAAAAAGGTTCACAAATAAAACCAACTATGACAAAAAATATGGCATACTTTTCAGCAGGGATGATACAACTGTCTAGAATCAAGCAAGCATAGTTATGTCATTCCTCCAAGCACGACCCCAAAAGAAAGTAAGGTGAAAGGAGAATGGCAACAAAAATCTCAAACAGTCTTACATCTAGAGAAGACAGACCATCTCTCACTAGGACAGATAGACAGCCAGGAAGACGGTGAACAAAGATAACGCACAGGGCTCTGGTCTATATCTATGACCCTTGACCTTCAGACTCCCATTCCACAGCCACAGCTCTTTTATAGTCCTTCTGGCTGGCCAGGCTGGACTCCAGGCATTCGCTGGGCTGAGCCTGCCCTCACTTTCCAGGTCTTGCCTGAACTTCAAGCCCCACCTCTCCACAAGGCCACTCTGCCCTGGCCAGCTATGGTTATCCCCATTGTTATGACCTGTGACATTTATTAACAGGCCATGCAGTACATCTTCACAAAGACCCTGTAGCACACAAGCACTAAGTTCAAAAGGAGTTTACTTTTTTACTTTCCATGGTAAATTAAGGAATTGGCATATTCTGTTCTTTGTGAGTTTGGAAGTATACATCTATTCTCCTGAGGAGTATAACCTGGAGTGCACCTACAAACCAAGATTTTTCCCCAAACACACTCCCAGAAGGCCAGTAAGAAGAGACAAGTCGAGATGGCCTTGCAAGCTCATTTTCCCTCTACCTTGTGGTAGGTCAACACAGAGCTGGCAGGGCAGGTCTGGGCTCTAGGGAAGAACATGATACTGTCTATAGAGCTGGTTCCACTGCTGGCCTGAAATGGCTGCTAAGAAGTTGTGGACGTACAGACAGAGGCCGAGCATAGGGGTCAAGGCTTAACCAGCCAGGCTGCCAGGATACCAATCTTAGCTTTGCTTCATATTAGTTATGAAACCTCAGCCAAACTAGTTAACCTATTTGGGCCTCAGTGAACTCACCTATAATATTGGGATCATAACAACCTACCTCACAGAAGTGTTGTGAAGATGAAACGAATTATCATAGGAAAAGTGCCCAGAACAAATGCTGGGATGTATCAAGTGCCATGATTCATAATACAGCAACCAGGTCCACCAGCAGGTCACAGCCTGCCACCCCAAGCTCTTCCACACAAGCTGCTCCTGACCTCCAGTACCTCTTTGGCTCCAGGCTGAATATATCCAGCTCTCCCAGACTTCTGTAAGAGATGCTTTCCAGGCCTCTCACCCACAAGACAAATCCTTCTGTGACAAAGTTCTTATAGGTGAGAATGGGAACTGACTGTGGCCAGGGCAGGCACCTCAGTCAGTAGCCTTCCTCTGTCCAGAAAAAGTAAAGGAGTGAGCAACTCAGGCCATAATGCTTGTCATCAGGAGAAGAAAAGCCAACACTGGCTTGCCATGCGCACGGACCAGACCCTGTTCCCCAGGCCCCACTTCACCTCTCTCCCACAACCAATGAAAAAAGTTTTCTGGGCTGGTCCAGGATTTGTAACTGGGCAGGCTCCTAGCTCACTGCTGTCACGTTGGTCCTGCTATCACACCCTTCCATCTTCATCCAGTACAAAAACTGCAACTTCAGTGCCCGCAGGATGCATCCACCTCTTGCAGTCCTTCCTAGTTTAAATCTGTTCTCCCAGTGTGCCTTGGACTTGGGCTTCCAGACCAGACCCTGCCCCAGGGCCCCTCACTGCCCCCACCTGGGCTTTGGGGAGTCACACTGGTCACAAAGACTGGAGCCCTTTCTGCTCCTCTCCATGTGACTGTAACCTACCACTTACCAAGGTCATTCCTGGCTACCTTCTCCATGAAGCTACATGGCATTAGGATACACCCATCTCTGAACATCAGCTCTGAAAGGTCAGTAGTCCAAACCCCTCACTTTACAGAACAGGAAACTGTGGTATATGGACACCCTTGCTGGGGTGTGTGGATGTCTGAGCCAGGGTGTCCTTGGGCTGCTTAACTGTACAACCAGAGCTGCAAAGGAGATTGTACCAGCCCAGCAACGCCCAATTTTCCTGGCTTCTCCTTCTCCCAAGATGATTGTGGGGTACAAATGATGCCAGGGTCCCCGCACAGCATCTCCTGTACCTCTCCACAAACTGCCCCATCCGTGGCTGCATGAGGCTGGCCAAAGCTCATGAGACACAATTGCAGAACTGGCTCCAGGTGTCCACCCAGAACAACTTGCAGCAACTCCCTGCTGGTATCATCATGAGAATTTCCTGGCATCTTCACAGCCCACACACAACTCAGCCCAAACTGTGCCCGGGCTAGGACAGCAGGTGGGGCTCTCCCTCCAGCTCTGGAATCTACACTCCTTACCCGAAGGCTGCCCAGCATAAAACTTGGGAGTTCTATCTTCTATTTCTCCACATTTCCACGCCTGATTCTACCAAAAATAAAAGCATCAGATTTACTCATTCCCCCGAGGCCCTCATGCCCACCACTCTCAGGATAACCTGCAATGAAAAGAAGCCTCGCAGAGGCAGGCCGACTCTCAAGCCAAAGGAATGAGTTTCCCCAGATGGAGAGAGACACGAAGTCCGTGTGTCCCCGCGGGCTGAGGTGGGGGAGGGGATCGTCGGAGGACCCGGACTTCTTGGCACGTAACCCGCAGCACCAGGCCTGCTCGGCCGATTCCAAAGTTGGCGGGGTCGCGGCTCCTTCTTGCCCTCGCCGCCCCGGGGGCC
>NW_007252921.1:200936-213028 GCF_000164805.1 Carlito syrichta
GCGCCCCCAGCGCCTCGCATCCCCGGAGGGATGATCCTGCTTCCGCCCGCAGCACCGGGCCTTGGCGGCCCGGCCGGCGCAGGCGCGGACTACACTTCCCGGAAGGCACCGCGGCGCCGGCCCGGGGTGGGGCGGCCCCTGTGGCGGCCGGGTCCGGCACCCTCCTCACCAAGCCTCCCCCTAACAGGCTGAAGCTGCTGGCCCGGGTCTGGCGCCGGGACCCGCCCCGTAGTGTGCAAGCCCGAGAGTACGCATGCGCGCATTATTTATTCACTCTGGAATCTCACATTCACTGAGCGGCTCCCGTGGGCCAGGCGGGGATGCTCGATGAAAAGAGACCGGTCTCTCCCAGCAGCTACAATCACGTAAACCGTAAACCGGAGTGGGAAGGGCCTGAGGGCTGCCGGCCAGACCGCTCCGGCTCCGGGTTTAGGTGGGCCAAAGTGGTTACCAGATCCCCGGCACATCCTCAGATTTGTCATTACCGTCACCCTCCCGCTCGCCACAACATTAACCTGTGTGTCATGATATTTGACGTGACTATTTGCTTGTCTGTTTTGTTGATTGTGGTAACTCAGTCGTTCCCCGCACGTGGTAGGCCTCAAACAAATGTGTGGTGCATGAACGAAGAGTGGGGTCCCGCCATTCTCCACCTCCCTGTTTTGGATGCCTTGTCCGGCCCAACTGGGGAAAATAGGGGCTATTCCAGGGGTGGGGGAGGCCCGGGCTGAGTACAATCAGCTTCATTGTTCCTGTCTGGAGAAGACCAGGAGAACCGCAGAGAAAGGGAGACTAGGGGGTTAAATCTGCCAGACAGAAGCTTGGAGAGGCAGAGAAAGCAGTGGCCAGGCTGTACGGCACTTGGTACCGTAGTCCAAACTCCAGCTGCCCAGAGAGCATTCATAAAAAGAGAATTTCTCTTCCAGCCTGCCCGGTATTGGTCTTTGCAGCAGCTGTGGTTTGCCACCGGCTCTGCTGGCTTTCCTGCTGATCACCTCCCATCACTGGGATATGATACTGCCACCCCTTGGCCTGGCCTCCAAGGAAAGACGTGAGGGAGACCACTCTCCATTGCTAACCATCACACACATGGGCAAAGCTTCTTCTGTCGTACCCCAAGACATATTTGACACAGAACTGATGTGTGTATAGCCTGCTAAACAAGGGTTTGAAGCTATTCCAAGTTCAGCATCTCATCTCAACATTCCCCAGGCCATAGGTCTCATGGTAAGTCCCTTACTTGTGCTTCAGGCCCAGTGTTGCACCTTTTTGTTGAGGTAGACACTCTCTCAGTAATGTGTTCCTTCTACCAGGTCCTCCCTATAACTCCTCTTGGTCTCAGAATCCCCAAACATTAAAATCTCTTAAACTTAAAATCTATTTATCTATCCATCTGTTGAGAGACAGAGTCTTCCTATGTTGCTTGGGCTAGATTTGATCTCTTGGGCTTAAGCAATCCGTCTACCTCAGCCTCTCTAATAGCTGGCCAAACACTTTTAAAAACATTATCTCCACTCAAGAAATGTGCTCCTTTATTTTAACATGTACAGATTCTTAGTACCTCTAACTCAAACTTCCTAACTAGGTTCTGTGCCCCGTGTGGTAGATTGTAGATAACTAAAAGCAGCTCACCAACATCAAATTTGCTGAATGGCTAATTCTTTAAATTATTGAGAAACCTCCTGCCACCCCCATGTCCCCCAAATTTTAGTTGCACCTTTGACCCCGTAGACCTGTATTTATTCCAGCCCCTGTATATGCACTTAACAGTTATTGTGGAGAACTGTCCTAAATTGGGTTTATTCGGTGGCTCTGGACACAAACCAAGTCAGGAGTGGGGATGGAATATGTCTTTAAAAAATAATTCAAGTCGGGCTTGGTGGCTCAGCCTGTAATCCCGTGCTTTGGGAGGCTGAGGTGAGTGGATTGCTTGAGCCCATGGGTTCGAAACCCGCCTGGGCAACTTGGCGAGACCTCATCTCTACAATAAATAAAAAAAATTAGCCGGGCATGGTAGCGTGCGCCTGTAGTTCCAGCTACTTGGAAGGCTGAGGCAGTAGGATCACCGGTGCCCAGCAGGTCGAGGCTGCAGTGGCCGGGAGCGACCACTGCACTCCAGTCTGGGTGACAGAGTGAGACTCCAACTCAAAACAAACAAACAAACAAACAAAAAATAATTCAATTGGTTTTTTAGCAAATCGGTATTCAGTAGTTTAGCTTTCATCATATTTGGCTTTTAGCTTTCTGATCATTCTATGAATTGGCTTTTTGGTAAGCTAGTCAGTTAGTTTCCTATATGAATCTACTAACACCCTCTAAAGGTAAGTTGTGCTGTCTACTCTTCCATGTGATAATGGCTGCAATTTAAAAATATTTTCTGATTTTTTTGAAAATCTGATGATTTATTTTTCCACCCATGAGGTTGCATAAAATTACTTTTAATTTCCAAATGCAAGTATTTGTTTAGAAGTTATCATTTTGTTTGCCTTATGTCAGGGAATGTAGTATGTGATGATGCTTTTTTGGAATTTTCTAAGACTTGCTTTGTGGTCAAGTATGCAATAGGTGTTTGAAAATGTTTCCTGATTGTTTCAAAAGCGTATGTATATTCTAATGTTGATTGTAGGATCTAGTTAGAGCTATTAAAGCAAGCTTATTGACCTTGTTATTTATGCCTTCTATATCCTATCTTTTTGCCTTTGGAACTGTCAGTAGCTGAAGAGATGTGTTAAAACCTTATATCAAGATTGTGCATTTGTCAATTTCTCCCTGTGTGACAATTTGTGACAATTTTTGCTTTGCATATTTGGAGGGTATGTGCATGCAAATTCAGAATTGTAGTCTCTTCCTGTAGAATTCTTCATTTTATTATTTTAAAGTAACATTTTTTATTCCTAATAATACTTTTGGCCTATAATTCATATTGTTTGATATTGAAATGTTATCAGACCAGCAGGATCTGCATTGTTGTCCTTGCTTCTTGTGTTTCATCAACAAAGAATTGAAAATGTGACACCAACAATTGCTGGGGCAAGTAACACTCTGTGTAGCAAGAAAGGTGAAGCGGGCTGTGTGAGAAAGGATCAGCCCCTGATTAACTGCAGGCTTTTGTTTTATGGGGTTTTCTACTTTATTTTTCCTGGTTCTTCTGTCAATCTGCATTTTTTGTAATTTGATGGACAAGTCTTGCATTATATAACTTTTTGAGATTGCACATGTTGGTTTTCCATGAGTACCTAAGTGAAACCCGCAGGGGGGTAAAAACACAGTGTTAATCAATGCTAATGATATGGTAATTGCGAGGTCACATGAAGACAGTAGCTTCTAATGTGTATGCATGCAGGTCTGGCAAGTTCCATGTAGATACAACCATAAAATGGACTTCTCATCTAGAATGAGGAACTTGGAGCTAGGACTGAGTTGAGACTGGGTGGTCCAGGGTGTGGCTGAAGGCAAGGTACTCTCAGGGATGGGCCCCTCCTACTCATGTCTGACCGCTGCCTAACAGATATAGCTATACTAACTTTACTTTGGCTTGTATTTGGTTGATATATCTTTTCCCACCCTTTTACTTTCTTTTTTTTTTTTTTTTTTTAAGTTGGAGTCTCATTCTGTCACCCAGGCTGAAGTGTAGTGGCATGCTCACAGCCACTACAGCCTCAACCTGCTGGACTCAGGCTATCCTTCCACCTCAGCCTTTCAAGTGACTGGAACTATAGGTGTGCGTCACCATGCCTGGCTAATTTTTTGATTTATTGTAGAGATGAGGTTTCACCAAGTTGCCCAGACTGGTCTCGAACCCATGGGCTCAGGCAATCCTCTCACTCAGCCTCCCAAAGTGCTAGGATTATAGACGTGAGCCACTGCACCCAGCCCCTTTTACTTTCAAACTTTCTGTATATTTATGCTTCTGATGTAAGAGTGTGTAGTTAGATTTTTTTTGTTGTTGAATTCAGTTTGACAATCTCTATCTTAACTGGCAAATAGTCCATTTGCATTTATTATGATTTTTAATTATTTATTTCTACATTTTATTTTGTACTTTCTATTTATTCTGATTTTCTTCCTGTTCTTTTTCTCCTTTCTTTTACTCTATCAGATTGACCAATTTTCTTTATTCATTTTTTTTCTTTCTACTGATTTAAAAGGTATGCCTTCCTTTTCTATTCTTTTAGGGGTTACTCTTTACAATTTTATACACAAAGTTGCTTTAATATTATCTTAGGTTAATTACTTTTCCACTCTCCTTCCAAACAACAGAAGGCTTTCTGTATACTGGTTTAGTCACACCATGCCCCTTGTTGTTGTTGTTACATCTTGTTTTTAGGCCTCTCTGACATTTAACGTCATTGTTTTTGTTTTATACAATCTGTGCAGTTTAGATTTACCAATGTGCTCACCAGTATCTTTTTTCACTTTTTTTCCTATCTTTTTCTCCTTTCTTCCAGGTTCACTATTCTTCCTAAAGTACAAGTTTTAAAAGTTTTTTCGACAAGGATTTTTACAAATAGATGCTTTCAGTTATATGAAAATGTCTTACTTTTTTCTCACTCCTGAATGATAGTTTAGCTAAGGAGAGAATTCTAGGTCATAGTTATTTTCTTTCACATTTTAAATGTTGTATTCCATTGTCTTTTGACTTTCATCATTGGTGAAAAGTCTATTGTCAGTCTAATTATTCTTTTGCACATGATTTGTTTTCTCTCTCTGGCTGCTTCTGAGATCATCTCTTTGACTATGATATTATGAGGTGCCACTGCTATGTGCCTTGGTATGGATCTTTTATTTATCTTTCTTAGAACTCATTAATCCTAAATCTGAGGTATCATGTCTTTGTACATGTTTGGAAAATTCTCAGCCATTGTATCTTTTAATATTACCTCTCCCTCATTATATTATCTCCTTGTGGAATTTGCATTTGACATAGGTTGAATCCCTTTATTCTTCTCCATCTTGTTTAGTTACTTTTTAATATTTTCTCTATTTCTTAGACCTTTGTGCTCATTCTTGGTCATTTTTAAAATATTTGTATTCTACTTCACTCCTAAATTTCTCTGTAGCTTTGTCTAAGTTGTGCTTAATCTGTTAATTATATGATCAATTTTAGTGGTTATGTTCTTCATTTTAGATGAATCTGCTTTATCATTTAAAAAAATTCACATGTTCTCATGATTTCAATTTCTTATATCTTTAATAATTTTAACCATATTTACTTTATATTATCTACCAGATAATTCTATTTTCTGACATTATTTTTTTAATGGCTTTTACACATAGCATACCGATTCCTTAGATATTGTATTACTTTGAATTGTGGGCCCATATTAAGCCAGGTTTTATCAGCAGGAATCCTGTGCAGTCTGGCCTTAGGGCATGCCCTTCAGACTTTGTGTTTGCTTCTTTCATGTACTCCAGAATCACTGTTAACCTGAGCACTTTCATGTTAAGTCTCGGACTGGGGAGTTTCTAAACCATGTACTTTTAGTGGTGTAAGTTCAAAGCCTTAACAATGTGAGAGCAGATCTGTGGTTATGAATCCTTAGAAAAGATGTCCTTTGCTCCTCTTGAAGAGAAAAACCTCTTGTCTTCTTATACTGGTGGATGGATTTTTTTTGCCCATCCTAATGATGCAATTCTCTAAGAGTTTGACTTTATATGAGAGAAGAAGGACACCAGGTCTAAGGCCTAATCTCCTGTACCCATATGGCTATGAAAACTCAAGCATCTAGATTATCTCACCACAACCACCACAGGTCTTCCCAGGGTCAGTTCAAATTTCCCTCTCAGGGTTTTAGTTTATCACCCCATTCCCACCCCCACTTGAGAGATATCTTTTGCTGTTATGAGACCTCAGCTATACCTAGGAATGTATGTTATATTTTATCTTGCATTTCTGGGTGTTTTGAGGTATGAGGAGTTTTAAAACATTTAATCTAGGGTATTGCTAGTAATAGAAATCCTTTAAGTTTTAAAATAGCACTCGATATTCTTTTGTTTAGCTATCCTTGTCATTGCTTAATTATTTCTTCATTTGACTGTTTTGCTCACTATAGACAGTTCTTGCTCAGCTCTTTCTTTCCTGTGTCTGCCATTGAGTAGGAATTCATGATGACTTGAATGAACGAACGATTCCAGGGATGAATGGAGAAGTGAGAACCACTGTTCTAATGTCAGTAAGTGTTGTGAAGATGGAGCAGAGTCAAAAATCTCACGCCTCTGTGGGGAAGGTGGATTAGGGACAGTGGTGTGTTCAAGCTGGCTTGCAGCAGGGAGTTACTTGTTAGCATATCTTCCCAACTCCATGTTCCATTATCTCATATTTGTAGCTTGAAATTTCCCATAGTAGTTTTATGTACACTGTGCAATTGGAAAACACTAAGTTACCACCACCCCCAGAACCAGGGGCTAAACATGTACCAGCACACTACTGATTTGGGGTTTATGAAAACACATAGAAAAAGTGAAACTAAACCAGGTTATGTAGAAAAAAACTTTTGGTAAGTTAAATAAAAAGTCAGAGTTAAAGGAATTTATCACTCCGAGACTGTGGTCTCAGTGACAGAGTTTTAAGTTGCCCTCGTCTTTCCCTCAGATTTGGGATGCTTAGTACCCCAAGATTTAGGATTGGGGAAGGGAGCTGAATCTTCAACATCAGCCCCAGGGAGCAAAAGCAGATGGGCAGCAGGAAGGCACCTGGAATTGAACCAGGGACCTCTTGATCTGCTATCAAATACTCTACCCCTGAGCTATAACTCCAACTGACTTATTGGCCTGGATAACACCTTTTACTTGTGCAGCCATGCCCAACTTTCCTATAAAATTTTGTCACAGATGCTCTTTCTGGGTGGGCCTCCTCAAAGCTGCCAAGCCTGTCTCACTACAATTTTATCTTCATGAGGTAAAACAAGCAACAGCTTCCCCTCCCTGTAGCAGCTTCCTCGCCCTTTCTAGAAAAGGGTTGACACTGAAATTGATAGCTGAAAATGCCTTCAGAGTCACTAGCCTGTGCCCTTCAGAGTGCACATATGATAACAGAGACTCAAGATTAATGTTTTTCCCAAGCACACGTAGATTTAGGACCTGAATCTATTCATCCTGACTTTGGGTTTAGGATCCTGTTACTAAACCAATGACTCGCATATCTTCCTTTTGTCCCTATATTCTATCAGTTCAAAAAAAGTAATGACTTCAAAGCTGAAGATAAATGAATAGATTTATACATACCTGAGAACTTGGAGAGAACTAGAAGAGCAGGAATGTGCCACACAGCTCAAGAACCACAGGAAAAGCTAATGGGAAACTTTAGTATTTGAACGGGTGCATGAACTAAACCCCTGAGGTCGGTCCTTTGTTTTTGTCCTTGGGAATCATTTTGGGAGCTTGTCAAACATGCAGATACCATCTAGGGTTAGGAACAAGCTCTTTATAGAGAGTAGTCAGTAGACCCTTTTGGAGATCTGCCATGGGTGTAGATCTGCTTCCTTTGTGCCCCCTGCCGGAAGACATGGGTATCAAAACACTCAAGAAGGGGATGGGTTTGAAATTTTGACACCAGCCTCAGGATCAGCCAAAGCAAGTGGCGAGCACCAGGATTTAAACTACGGACCACAGTCAAGCTGCAGATCCTCTGAACTGTGCTCTAATAGTGGCTCTTAATTTTAGGGGGCACCAGGATATGGGGAGCTGGGAGGAGTGGGGCTGGTAGGAGAGAGGATGGGTCTAGAGGAGGGATGAGTATGGGAGGGAACTGGCATGGAGGAGAGCAGACTCAGCTGGACACATGGGCCAAATCCCACTGGGAGTGGGCTGAGTACACTCCTAGCTGTCTTCGCTTGAGGATTTGGTGAGTCAGCAGTGACAACCACTGACACAGAGAACTTAAGAGAAGGAGTGGAAGGGGAAGGTGGGGAAGAGGAAGAAGGTAGAATGGGGAGAGAAGAGGGAGGAGGGAGGAAGGAGAAGAGAGAAGGAGAAGGGAAGGAGGGAAGGAGAGAGTAAAAGAGGGAGGTGGGAAGGGGAGGAGGAGGAGTTTGAGTGTGGACTCCCTGAGTGTGCGGTGCCTGTGAGACATTTCTTGGCTGGAGGGAGATACAGACTAGGCTGCCACGAACACAGAGGGATGAACTGAAGTGTGAATGCAGATTAGCCCACTGTTAATCCATGGAATGAGAGGAAGAAAGCTTTGTTTTATCAGGGGAATTAAAAAAACCCCAGAATTTGTTTATAAAAAATTGTGCATTTATTCTTACATGTATGTTTTAACTTCAGTCACTTTTAAAGTACTCTCTGTTTGATGTAGTACACCTATTGAGATGTTTTTTCCAGTGCTCAAAACAGTTTTGATCTCATCAATTTTTGTGTCTTTTAGTGCTTCTGCTGTTCTTGTTTCACCTCTCCCACCCTGGCAAAACGTTTGCCTTTGAGAACATTTTTCATCTGAGGAAACAAAAAAAGTTGCTCAGGATGAGATCAGGTGAATAGGGAGGGTGGGGCACGGGGGTCATGCTGTATTTGATCAAAAACTGCTAAACACTTCAGCGTAGTGTGGGCAGGTGCATTGTCATGGTGGAAGAACCAGTCACCTGTTTGCTACAACTAGGGATGTTTCTTCTGCAAATTGTGGCACAAACTTCTTAAAACTTTCAGATGAAAACTTTGGTTCACTCTTTGATCTAGAGGAACAAATTCTGAGTATACTACAAGAGGCCCGCCCTCTAAACGATAATTTCGGGGGTTTTTTGGGTCCCCCCTCATATGTGGGTAGAGGAAAAATTGGTCAATTAAGCAGGAGGAGGATGGGAAGGAGTAGTTTCCTGAAAGCAGAGGGAAGAGGAAAAGAGAGTTTTACAAAGGGGGAGGAAGGGGGGAATCTTAATTTTTAAAAAAGTATTAATAACAACACTTACACAATGCACAGTCCATACCAGACATTGGTCTAAGTGTTCATATGTATGTATTGGCAACTGATTATTGTCACTGAAAGGCACTTTGGATAGACCAGTGGAAGGGAGGGAAAGACAGCTTGCTGTGAATTGGGGAATGAATGGAATTGACAAAGCCGAGTTGGACGATTAAACAGGGTCAGCAAACTTTTCCTCTGAGGGCTGTGTAATAAATATTTTCAACTCTGTGGCCCAGGTGGTCTCTGTTACAACTACTCAGCTCTGCTGTTGTTGTGTGACAGCAACTATAGGCAATAAGTAAATGAATGAGTGTGGTCTGTTTGAATAAAACTTTATTTATAAAAACAAGAAGCAATAGCTGGGCATGGTAGTGCGTGCTTGTAGTTCCAGCTACTTGGAAGGCTGAGGTGGAAGGATCGCCGGAGCCCAGCAGGTCGAGGCTGCGGTGGCCGGGAGCGGCCACTGCACTCCAGTTGGGGCGACAGAGTGAGACTCCAACTCAAAAAAAACCCCAAACAAACAAGAACAAACAAACAAACAAAACAAGAAGCAGGCAGGATTTGGCCATTGCTATAGTTTGCTGACCTCTGAGACAAAGCACACCTTCATGAAGAGTGCCCAGAAAAGGAAGAAGAAAGACACAGTTTAGAGAAAGAGTGTGTATTTGTTTGGGAGAAAGAGAAAAAAAATAACAAAAAGTTAAATCCCAGCAGAAGATTTAGTGAGGCAAGGTTCCTCTAGTTCTTGCTGGGAGGGCAATGGTCAGGACCAGAAGATTCCTGGGGTCTCTGTCTTCATCCAGTCTCATGAGACCAGCAGGAGATGGGGTAGTAGTGATATAGCATTCTGGGATAGTCCAATCCGCTTAGGGTCATGGCTGACAAAATCAGGTTTACTCATCCACTTCAATCAGGGAGCCTGCACACTAAAGAATCCAAGGGGCTTCATCAAATAAAGGAACAGATAGGTTTTGTGATAAGGTTGGAGATAAGGGAAAATTTCAGTGAAACAGGCTCCAAGCAAAGTAAGGCTGCAGTAATGGGGATAGGTCTCAGGTGTGGGCTGCACAGTGGCCCCGGACTTCTGTTTTCTGGTACATACTACACCCTGGAATCAATGTGGAAAGTTGTGTCCAGAAACCCCTTATCTGAAGTTTTACATAGGGTTAAAAATGGAGGCTGCTTCTCTGCCTCAAAATGACTTGGGTCCTTCAAGCAAAAGTGGGTTGTTTCACCTCTAGAAGCTAGAAAAGACAAGGAAACACATTCTCCCCTGGAGCATCCAGAGGGAGCATGGCTCCTTTCACACCTTAATTTTGGCCCAGGGAAACTGATTTTTAATTTCAGGTTTCCAAAACTGTAAGAATAAATTTGAATAGTTTTAAGCTAAACAACTTTTTTAAAAAATGGGCTGTTTCATTCTTACTGATACAGTTTCAAAGTTTCTGATCGTCTACAGCAGTTAGACATGAGCAAGCGGAGCCCATCCCTGAGAGTACCTTGTCTCCAGCCCTACTCCAGACCACCTAGTTTCAGCCCCAATCCCTGCCACCAAGTTCCTCATTCTAGATACAAAACCCCCCAAATTAAGATGAGTCACACTGGATTAGGATGGACTCTAATTCAATATTACTAGTGTCCTTATAAGAAGAGAAGAGACACAGAGACACATACAGGGAAGAACACCATGTAAAGATAGAGACAACAGTTGGGATGATGCTTTTCCAAGACAAAGAGGGCCAAACATGGCTGGAGACACCAGGAGTTGGAGGTGGCAAGGAAGAATTCTTCCCTAGACCCTTTAGAGGAAGTGTGGTCCTGTTAATGCCTTGATTTCAGACTTCTAGCTTCCATAGCTGTGAAAGAATAAATCCTTGTTGCCTTAGACACCCAGTGTGTGGTAATTTGTGATGGCAGCCCTAGGAAATTAATTCACCTTATGATTAGGTGACATAGCCTCTTTTCCTGCTAGGACTTCCTTCCCCTTACCTCAGGTCATCTTCTCTTCAGGCTTGAGTGAGGTACCAGCAGGGAGAGCCACTTACCTTTAGTTAGTAGTCAAGAGTCAGCCAGGCCCTCTCTCCTAACAAAAAAAATGAATGAATCTCTCAGAGCCATGCTGCTACTCAGAACTAAGGCTGGAAAGCTAGGATCTGTGTGCCAGACTATAATTTCTTTCATTCTTTTTAGGGCAAAATGAAACTACAGGAAGTTATCACCAACATTTTGAGGAGAAGTTGACCTCCAGGGAAGAAAAAATAAAACCCACTGAGCTAAGAAGCATCTCGGAAGAAAAGATGCACCCAAGAGCTGGGTTAAATTGCTGGTAAAGAGTAAGGGAACTTTGTGTGCTGAAAAGAATGCAGAATCTGAATGAGTTCTGGCTTTTGGGCAGATTACTTAGTGTATTTGAACCCTAGTTTGTTTATTTCTAAATGAGCATGCTAGCACTCAACTCACTGGGCTGTGATGGGAATTTGGTGGGAATTGATGGTTGAAGTGTCCAATAATATACCTTGGCACATAGTATCGCCTCATAAAGGCTAATTTCTATTTATTTTCTTCTATATTCCTGTAGAAAAGCAAAAGACATCAGTGTTTTTCTGCATCTGACCTGGGAAGAGATCCTATGCAGGAGACCCCCAGATGTTCAATCAGTATAGGAAGAAGCGGTATAAGTAGTTAGGGAACTCTCCAGCAAGATCACTAGCCCCCAGGCTCATCCACAGCCTTCTCCCCTTCCCAGCCCCCTCTGCTCCATTCATTCCTGACTGTGCCTTGTACTTAAAAAAAAAAAAAAAAAGTCTCTTGACCTGACCTGACCACCTTGTTTAATTAACATTTGAGAATATATTAGGCACAAGATCATGTGCTAGATGCTGGGATAGAGCAATGGCCAAATTAAACCCTGTCCTCAGCTCCCTCAACATCTCACATTGCTGAAAGTTTCCATGTCTTTCCCCATCCACACTCCATCTTCCCTCTCCTCTATTAGCTCTTCTTTCTATATTTGCTGTCACTCCCATTCATAGCCCCCCACCCCCTTTAGCTCCTAGTTCATCAAACCTCTTCTGGCACTCTCTTCTATCTTCGTTGTCTCCCTGTCCACAGAAACATGTTAAGGCAGATTCTTCTTCCTTCCTTCCTTCCTTCCTTCCTTCCTTCCTTCCTTCCTTCCTTCCTTCCTTCC